>NC_057390.1:58424921-58724921 GCF_019320065.1 Cervus canadensis | reverse complement strand
GAACATGATATCTGCTTCCTGTCAAGACTGACTGGATTTTCCATTCTTTTTATAATTCAGTTTTTGCTTTATTATTTCAAGGCTGTCTTGTCAAATATCTTGTCACTTAAGCTTTTATAATTTTATGTTTTTATTTTTGGCTGTGCTGGGTCTTCACTGCTGAGTGAGCTTTCTCTAGTTAGGGGCAGAGGGGGCTACTCTCTAGTTGTGTGTGGACTTCTCATTGCAGCGGCTTCTTCTGTTCCAGAGCACAGGGTCTAGGGTGTCAGCAGCTCATTAGTTGCCGCATGAGGGCTCAGTAGTTGTGGAGCATGGGCTTAGTTGCTCCGCAGCATGTGGGATCTTCCCAGATCAGAGATTGAACCCATGTCTCCTGCTCTGGCAGGTGAATTCTTTACCACAGAGCCACCAGGAAAGCCCCACATAAGTCTTTGGTAGATGGTTCCTTTTTTATATTTTAATGGGCTTTTTGTAAGTATTATTTTGTCTGATAGTAACTGATAAACCAGTCTGCTTTTAGTTTTTTATTTATCTGTGATAATATTTTTTCTTTCTATCTTTTGCTTTTCAACCTTTCTGTGTTTGTTTGAAATGTATATCTTTAAGAAGGCTTACAGTTTAATTTTTAAGCCAATCTGATAAAATCATAGGTGAATTTTATCCTTTCACATTTATTGTTTAATGATATAATTGAACATATTTTTGCCATATTACTTTGAATTTTCTGTTCACTCCCTCTTCTACTTTGACATCGATTGTACTCTTACTCTTTAAGTTGTGTGCGTGTTAGTTGCTCAGTCGTGTCCAACTCTTTGTGACTCCATGGACTGTAGCCCTCCAGGTTCCTCTGTCCATGGGATTTTTCAGGCAAGGATACTGGGGTGGGTTGCCATTTCTTTCTCCAGAGGATCTTCCTGACCCAGGGATCAAACCTGGTTCTCCTGCATTGCAGGTAGATGCTTTACCGTCTGAGCTACTAGGGGAGCTTTAAGTTATGTTATGCTTAACTATTATTTTCCCTAAAGTATGAAATTGTTTAATATCTCCATCCTCTTCCCTAACAAAATATGGACCTTAGCATATTTTAACTTCCCATTAAACACCTTTCCCTGTTTTCCTTATCATTATAGAGAACTTTAACTCCACCTCTTTTGGCATAAAAACAGATGTCTTCTTTTAGCAGTGATTCAAGTGCATTTGCCAATGCTTCATCAGTTCTGCGGTGGCAGCTCAGTGCCTTAGTGGTGCAGTGATGTGAAGGTACCATAAATCTAGTCTCTGAACAAGCTGGTAACTGGGCAGGTCCTTCCCGCGAAACTATTGTTTCCTGTTTCCTTCTTGGATAAGCAGCTTCTTATAATCTGTAATCCCAGACAGCAACCAGGATGGCAGCTTCACAGGTGGGAAAGCCTCTCTGTAGCGCTGTTCTTGCATTCAGTCCTGAGCTGCTCTGCCCCGTTGGACATGGAGTGACCACTTCTGAAATATAGAAATGTTTACCATATTTTGATGATAACTGTATATTCAAAGTGTTCTCCTTTTATATTGTGTTATTATGTATCATTCAAATGTGCCTCAAGGTGTAAATTGATGATGCTATCTGGGTTGGAAGTTGAATGCCAAAGTTTATACTGAACATGTACTGTGCTCCTTGCCATAAATGGCAGACAACACCCATGAAAATGTTTTTCTATTTAAGGAACTTGTAATTTTGTAAGTGGAATAAGAAATATTCCACTTAAGAAATATACATACATGAAACAATTTTTAAAATGCAAGACATAATAATATTCAGGTGTCAAAATATGTGATATCTCCCCCAGATACAAAAAGAAAAGTGAATGCCACAACTGTTGGAGTGGCTGGAGATGACTATTTTGTTGCTTTTAGTTTATTTGGAGGGAAAAGGGGCACAAAAAGATGATTATACATGTGTTAAATAACACCTAGGCTGCTTCATACTCCACACATATGAGGGAACATTTTATTAAGTATTATATGTTATAACCAGTCCCTCTTCTTGGGAGCTCAAAAGGATATCTAAATATGCACCTTTAAAAACACTTTTACCTTTCTCTAATAGACTGAATTAATTGCTAGACCCTTCTCACCTGCTGGGGCTATTATGACTAGGAGCTGTCACATTGTTCGTATAATTCAATTATTCAGATAAATAAAAAACAAGATGACTTCAGTTATAAACGGTTGGTCCAGACTGATCATTTTCTCTTTTCAGGTGTTTATCATATAGTCCTAATGCAATTAGAGTAAAACTAGTTGTGTTTGTTTCTATCAAAAATATATCAGGCTCTTTGGAAAAGTCTTCGGATGTCCTTCTGATACAAGGACTGGCAGTGTAGACCCTACCCCCAGTCCCTTTCTTGGCCTAATCTGCATTCTACTAGTTGTTGACTCTATAAAAGTGAGTGACTTTCCCTTTTAGTTTAGGGGCAGTGGGCAATGATCTGAGTGAATTGTTCTAATTCAAGAGATTGTAGGTTCAGATGTGGGGAAGGAGACCCATCGAATCTAGACCTCAACCAGCTGTAAGTAATCAGTTTTCCCTGAACTCATAATTTATCTCAATTTCTCTGGTGGTATTTTTTTCTTTTTTAAAAATTTGTTTTATTCAAGTATAGTTGATTTACACAGTTGCTGATTTACAAAATCCTGTTAATTTCTTCTTTATAGCAAAGTAATTCAGTTATATATATACATTCTTTTTCATATTCTTTTCTGTTATGGTGTATCCTGAATATAGCTCCCTGTGATATATGGTAGGACCTTGTTGTTTGTCCACTCTGTATGTAATACTTTGCATCTGCTACTCCAAAACTCTCAAATCTATTCTTCTCCCACACCCTCCTTGGTGGCCACCAGCCTGTTCTCTGTGCCTGTTTCTGTTTACAGATAGGTTCATTTGTGTCATATTTTAGATTACACTTGTAAGTAACACATATAAGTGATATGTCTTTCTCTTTTTAACTTACTTTACTTAGTATGATCATCTCTAGTTCCAGCCATATTGCTACAAATGGCATTATTTCATTCTTTTTCATGGCTGAGTAGTGTTCCATTATATGTATGTGTAACCACGTCTTCTTTTTCCATTCATCTGCTGGTGGACATGTAGGTTGTTTCCATGTCTTGGCTATTCTGAATAGTGTTGCTGTGAATTACTTTTTGAATTACTTTTCTCTGGATCATATGTTAACTCTTTATTTTTTGAGGTTTATACATATTGTTTTCCATAGTGGCTACACCAATTTATATTTCCATCTGGTGGCATTTTCTTAAGGTGAATAATACTCTGAACTTTAACTCTTGCCCCATCTAGCATGTAAATTCCTCAAGAGAAGAAGCCATGCCTGATTCATTTTTGAATCCCTAAAATACTTTAATGGAATATTAAAATTGTATAGTGAGATCATTTAATGAATCCATGTAACTGTGTGAAGGCCAGGTAATTAAGTATCTTTCTAGAGTTTGATATATCTTACAATTTTGTAGTCTTACAGACATCCTGGAATGTGAAGTCAAGTGGGCCTTAGAAAGCATCACTATGAACATAGCTAGTGGAGGTGATGGAATTCCAGTTGAGCTATTTCAAATCCTAAAAGATGATGCTATGAAAGTGCTGCACTCAATATGTCAGCACATTTGGAAAACTCAACAATGACCACAGGACTGGAAAAGTCACTTTTCATTCCAATCCCAAAGAAAGGCAATGCCAAAGAATGCTCAAACTACGCCACAATTATACTCATCTTACACGCTAGTAAAGTAATGCTCAAAATTCTCTAAGCCAGGCTTCAGCAATACATGAACCATGAACTTCCAGATGTTCAAGCTGGTTTTAGAAAAGGGCAGAGGAACCAGAGATCGAATTGCCAACATCTGATGGATCATCGAAAAAGCAAGAGAGTTCCAGAAAAACATCTATTTCTACTTGATTGACTATGCCAAAGCCTTCGACTGTGTGGATCACAATAAACTGTGGAAAATTCTGAAAGAGATGGGAATACCAGACCACCTGACCTGCCTCTTGAGAAACCTATATGCAGGTCAGGAAGCCACAGTGAGAACTGGACATGGAACAACAGACTGGTTCCAAATAGGAAAAGAAGTATGTCAAGGCTGTATATTGTCACCCTGCTTATTTAACTTATATGCAGAGGACATCATGAGAAACACTGGTCTGGAAGAAGCACAAGCTGGAATCAAGATTGCCGGGAGAAATATCAATAACCTCAGATATGCAGATGATACCACCCTTATGGCAGAAAGTGAAGAGGAACTAAAAAGCCTCTTGATGAAAGTGAAAGAGGAGAGTGAATAAATTGACTAAAGCTCAACATTCAGAAAAGTAAGATCATGGCGTCTGGTCCCATCGCTTCATGACAAATAGATGGGGAAACAGTGGAAACAGTGGCTGACTTTATGTTTTTGGGGCTCCCAAATCACTGCAGATGGTGATTGCAGCCATGAAATTAAAATATGCTTACTCCTTGGAAGGAAAGTTATGACCAACCTAGATAGCATATTAAAAAGCAGAGACATTACTTTGTCAACATAGGTCGTCTAGTCAAGGCTATGGTTTTTCCAGTAGTCATGTATGGATGTGAGAGTTGGACTATAAAGAAAGCTGAGCACCGAAGAATTGATGCTTTTGAACTGTGGTGTTGGAGAAGACTCTTGAGAGTCCCTTGGACTGCAAGGAGATCCAACCAGTCCATCCTAAGGGAGATCAGTCCTGGGTGTTCATTGGAAGGACTGATGCTGAAGCTGAAGCTCCAATACTTTGGCCACCTGATGTGAAGAGCTGACTCACTGGATAAGACCCGGATGCTGGGAGGGATTAAGACAGGAGGAGAGGGGACAACAAAGGATGAGATGGCTGGATGACATCACCAACTCAATGGAGATGAGTTTGAGTAAACTCCAGGAGTTGGTGATGGAGAGGGAGGCCTGGCGTGCTGTGGTCCATGGGGTCGCGAAGAGTTGAACACGACTGAGCGACTGAACTGAACTGAATAGCATCTGTGATAAACTTCTCAGTGAAAATGTTGACTAGGCAATTTCAGTTAAAATATAGTGAAAGTGAAAGCCACTCAGTCATGTCTGACTCTTTGTGACCCCATGAACTATACAGTCTGTGGAATTCTCCAGGCCAGAATACTGGAGTGGGTAGCATTTCCCCTCTCCAGGGGATCTTCCCAACCCAGGGATCAAACCCAGGCCTCCCGCATTGCAGGTGGATTCTTTACCAGCTGAGCCACATGGGAAGCCATAAGAATACTGGAGTGGGTAGCCTATCCCTTCTCCAGGGGATCTGCCCCATCCAGGAATCAAACTGGGGTCTCCTGCATTGCAGGTGGATTCTTTACCAACTGAGCTGTCAGGGAATTATACTATCTTATAATCATCGATAATTGAAATAATCTGAAAAAATATGTATATGTTACATAAAACTCAATCACTTTGCTGTACGCCTGAAACTATCACAATAATGTAAATGAACTAGGAAAGTGAAAGTGTTAGTTACTCAATTGTTGACTTTTTCTACTAATTGTCACAATTTCTACTAAAATATAGTAGAAATGCTTATCCTGGTATCTGTAAGTATACATTTAATTCTACAGAAAACTTACCCGTGTAACACTGTGTCAACATTTGCAACTTGACTGTAAATGATCTTAGTGCAGCCTGAAGACTCAGTATAGTAATGCCAGGTAAGTGGTTTTTTACCTGAGACTTCTTTCTCAGCTTCTCTCATAAAGAAATCCTAATATGTATTTTCATTTGAAATCGGAAATGTAACTTTCACTGAAAATGTCATGTGATGTTTGCATTACTTTTAACTGCAATGTATAAAGAAAACTTTATCCTTCAATCCGTCAGTGATTCATCTTGTGCACAGGGAAAATGCACTAAAATGACTTTAAAAACTATCAATGAAGAAACCCTGTCAGACCTTTACAATGCTATGCCTTCCTCTTCAGCCTAGTCTCTTTCTATTCATGTCATATATTTCTTTTCTGCTTCTCATTCTAATAATAACAGTATTTTTTATGCTAGTTCTGTCAATGTAAGCATTGCTTTCTTCTTTTTTTAAATTATCTTTTAATTGAAGGATAATTGCTTTACGGAATTTTGCTGTTTTCTATCAAACCTCAACGTGAATAAGCCATAGGTATACATATATCCCCTCCCTTTTGAACCTCCCTCCCATCTCCCTCCCATCCCACCCCTCTAGGTTGATACAGAGCCCCTGTTTGAGTTTCCTGAGCCATAGAGTAAATTCCGGTTGGCTCTCTATTTTACATATGGTAATGTAAGTTTTTATGTTACTCTTTCCATGCATCTAACCCTCTCCTCCCCTCTCCCCATGTCCATTAAGTCTATTCTCTATGTCTGTTTCTCCATTGTTGCCCTGCAAGCAAATTCTTCAGTACCATTTTTCTAGATGCCATATATATGTGTTACAATACAGTATTTATCTTTCTGTCTCACTTCACTGTGTGTAATAGGTTCGAGGTTCATCCATCTTATTAGAACTGACTCAAATGCGTTCCTTTGTATGGCTGAGTAATATTCCACTGTGTGTATATATCACAACTTCTTTATCCATTCATCTGTCAATGGACATCTAGGTTGCTTCCATGTTCTAGCTATTGTAAATAGTGCTGCAATAAATAATGGGATACATGTGTCTCTTTCAATTTTGGTTTCCTCAGGGTATATGCCTACGAGTGGGATTGCTGGGTCATATGGTGGTTTTATTCCTAGTTTTTTAAGGAACCTCCATACCATTTCCCATAGTAGCTGTATCAATATGTATTCCTAGCCACAGTGCAAGAGTATTCCCTTTTCTCCACACCTTCTCCAGCATTTATTATTTGTAGACTTTTTGATGAGGGCCATTCTGACTGGCGTGAGGTATCTCACTGTGGTTTCGATTTGCATTTCTCTAATAATGAGAGATGCTGAGCATCTTTTCATGTATTTGTTAACCATCTGCATGTTGTCTTTGGAGAAATGTCTGTTTAGGTCTTTTTCCCACTTTTTGATTGGGTTATGTGTTTTCCTGGCATTGAGTTGTATGAGCTGGTTGTATATTTTGGAAATTAATCCTTTGTCAGTTGTTTCATCTGCTATTATTTTCTCCCATTCTGAGAGTTGTCTTTTCACCTTGCTTATAGTTTCCTTTGCTGTGCAAAAGCTTTTAAGTTTAATTAGGTCCCACTTGTTTACTTTTGTTTTTATTTCCATTATTCTAGGAGGTGGGTCATAGAGGATCTTGCTTTGATTTATGTCGAGTGTTCTGCCTATGTTTTCCTCTAAGAGTTTTATAGTTTCTGGTCTTACATTTAGGTCCTTAATCCATTTTGAGTTTATCTTTGTGTATGGTGTTAGGAAGTGTTCTAATTTCATCCTTTTACACATAGCTGTCCAGTTTACACAGCACCATTTATTGAAGAGGCTGTCTTTGCCCCATTGTATATCCTTGCCTTCTTTGTCAGAATTAAGGGACCCATAGGTGCATGGGTTTATTTCTGGGCTTTCTGTCTTGTTCCATTGGTCTATGTTTCTGTTTTTGTGCTAGTACCATACTGCCTTGATGAGTGTGGCTTTGTACTATAACCTGAAGTCAGGAGGGTTGATTCCTCCAGCTCCATTCTTCTTTCTCAAGACTGCTTTGGATATTTGGGGTCTTTTGTGTTTCTATATAAATTGTGAAATTTTTTGTTTTAGTTCTGTGAAAAATGCGGTTGGTAATTTGATAGGGATTGCATTAAATCTGTAGATTGCATTTGGTAGTATAGTCATTTTCACAGTATTGATACCCAGGAACATGGAATATCTCTCCATCTGTTTATTTCATCTTTGATTTCTTTCATAAGTGTCTTTTAATTTTCTGTGTACAGTTCTTTTCTCTCCTTAGGTAAGTTTATTTCTTGATATTTAATTCTTCTTGTTGCAGTGGTGAATGGGATTGATTCCTTAACTTCTCTATCTGATTTTTATTGTTAGTTTATAGAAATGCAAGTAATTTCTGTGTATTGATTTTGTATCCTGAAATTTTGCTAAATTCACTGATTAGCTCTAGTAATTTTCTGATACTATCTTTAGGGTTTTCTATGTACAGTATCATGGCATCTGCAAACAGTGAGAGTTTTACTTTTCTTTTCCAATCTGGATTCCTTTTATTTCTTTTTCTTCTCTGATTGCTATAGCTAGGACTTCCAGAACTATGTTGAATAATAGTGGTAAAAGTGGGCACCCTTGTCTTGTTCTGATCTTAGGGGGAATGCTTTCAGTTTTTCACCATTGAAAATAATGTTTGCTGTAGGTTTATCATATATGGCCTTTACTATGTTGAGGTAGGTTCCTTCTATGCCCATATTTTGAAGAGTTTTAATCATAAATAGGTGCTGAATTTTGTCAAAGGCTTTTTCTGCATCTATTGAGAGGATCATATGGTTTTTGTCTCTCAATTTGTTAATATGGTGTATGACATTGATTGATTTCCATATATTGAAGAATCCTTGCATCCCTGGAGTAAACCCAACTTCATCATGGTGTATGAGTTTTTTGATGTGTTGCTGAATTCTGTTTGCTAAAATTTTGTTGAGGATTTTTGCATCTATGTTCATCAGTGATATTGGCCTGTAGTTTTCTTTTTTTGTGTTGTCTTTGTCTGGTTTTGGTATCAGGGTGATGGTGGCCTCGTAGAATAAGTTTGGAAGTGTTCCTTCATCTTATTGAATTCTCCTGTGAAGCCATCTGGTCCTGGGCTTTTGTTTTTTGGCAGATTTTTGATCACAGCTTCAATTTCAGTGCTTGTAATTGGGTTGTTCATAATTTCTGTTTCTTCCTGGTTCTGTCTTGGAAGATTGAACTTTTCTATAAATCTGTCCATTTCTTCCAGGCTATCTATTTTATTGCCATATAGTTGTTCATAGTAGTCTCTTATAATTCTTTGTATTTCTGCATTGTCTGTCATAATCTCTCCTTTTTCATTTCTAGTTTTGTTGATTTGATTCTTCTCTCTGTTTTTCTTGAGTCTGGCTAAGGGTTTGTCAATTTTGTCTGTCTTCTCAAAGGACCAGCTTTTAGTTTTATTACTCTTTACTATTGTTTCTTTCATTTCTTTTTCATTTATTTCTGCTCAGATCTTTATGATTTCTTTCCTTCTACTAATTTTGGGGTTTTTTATTTTTCTTTTTCCACTTGCTTTAGGCATAAAGTTAGGTTGTCTATTCAATGTTTTTCTTGTTTCTTGAGGTAGGATTGTATTGCTATAATCTTCCCTCTTAGAACTGCTTTTGCTGCCTCCCTTAGGCTTTGAGTTGTCATGTTTTCATTGCCATTTGTTTCTAGAAATTTTTTGATTTCCCTTTTGATTTCTTCAGTAACCTGTTGGTTATTTAGAAACCTGTTGTTTGATCTCCATGTGTTTGTGTTTCTTACAGTTTTTTTCTTGTAATTGATATCTAGGCTCATAGCATTGTGGTCAGAGAAGATGCTTGATACAATTTCAATTTTCTTAAATTTACCGAGGTTTTATTTGTGACCCAAGGTGTGGTCTATCCTGGAGAATGTTACATGTGCACTTGAGAAGAATGCCATCTTGAAGAATTCCATCTTCATTTGGATGGAATGTCCTGAAGATATCAAAGAGATCCATTTCATCTAATGTATCATTTAAGACTTGTGTTTCCTTTTTAATAATAACAGTATTTTTATAAGTGGCACTGCTGCTGCTAAGTTGCTTCAGTTGTATCTAACTCTGAGCAACCCCATAGGCAGCCCACCAGGCTCCTCTGTCCCTGGGATTCTCCAGGCAAGAATACTGGATGGGTTGCCATTTCCTTCTCCGTTATAAGGGGCACAGAGAGGTTAACTAACTCACCTGAGAATGCACAGCTACTAAGACATGGAACCAGGATTTAAACCTAAGCAGTTTGACCCTAGATTTCATGCTCTTAATGACCATATCACTTTTGGTACAATATCAGACACAAGCAGAATTCAGTAAACACCTCTCTTCTTGCTGTTAGTCTTCAGCCCCCCATCCTTTTGTGAGAGGAACTCCAACAGCAGGTCTATTGCTAAATTACTCTAGAACAAGGTTTGTTCCTACTCTGCTTTCTGGTGGTCAAACCAGCATTTCTTTAGAGAGTGTGGGCATGCCCCATCACCATGATGGAGAAGTAGTCATAGGTGCAGTCACAAAACCATTTAGCTAAAACAGGAATTGAGCATCTAAAGGAATCCCCATCAGAAAGTGTGAAGAACAATTGTTTTATTTCTATTACTGTCAGTTGCTTTTGAGAAAAAAAGAAGAAGTGACTTGTTATTTTCCTGGGTAAGGCTTTATGTGGATATATCTAAAAATATATATACACACACACAAAATATATATATATACACATATATATTTTTTTAATCTTATGAAAATACAAGACCATGTTCCTAACTTCATCTCTAACCCAAATACTTTCAGCAGAGAGAGCTGTCAGTGTTAACACAAAGAAGAAGTGGCAATAATCTAAAATGACAAATGACCCAGATAACTTTTTTTTTTTCACTTTTGAATGCAATCCGAGACTCCATGCACTTGTTACCAACAGTTTCAGCCTGACTGATGAGAGTTTCTGGCTTTATTGAGTAGCAGAATGGAACAGGCCAGAAGAGAATCACTTGAAAACTGAGAATTGCAATTTTATTTCTATTATTGAAATATATATACTTCATTCTAATAACACTAATACTTTTAATTTATGATTCTTACATAAAGTATGTTTGGGTATACACTAAACATTTTGGGGCTTTCCTGGTGGCTTAGATGGTAAAGAATCCACCTGCAATGCAGGAGATGCGGGTTTGATCCTTGGGTCACGAAGATCCCCTGGAGAAGGAAATGACAACCCACTCCAGTATTCTTTCCTGGAGAATTCCATGGACAGGGGAGCCTGGTGGGCTATAGTCTGTGGAGTTACAAAGAATCAGACACAATTGAACAACTAAAACTTTCACTTAGACATTTTTACTTTCTTCAAATGGGGCTTTAAGCTTGAGTGCCTCCTATGTGCCAGACACTGTTCTTGGTTCTTAAGATCTGAAGTGAAGCAAAGCAAAAGGACAAAGCAAAGTTCCCACCCTGCAGGGACTTTATATCTAGCTTTTGAGTAATTAAGCAGTGATTTTTTTTAAAAAAAAATTGGAGTTCACATTCTATATTTATCAGTTGAAGACTGTGTATTTGATACACAAGAGAAAGGCATAAATTTTTAGTACAGTTCCAAATTACTAAGCATTTTTTGTTCTCTTCAGTCAGTTCAGTTCAGTCTCTCAGTCGTGTCTGACACTGCAACACCATGAACTGCAGCACACCAGGCCTCCCTGTCCATCACCAACACCTGGAGTTTACTCAAACTCTTGTCCATCGAGTCGGTGATGCCATCCAGCCATCTCATCTTCTGTCATCCCCTTCTCCTCCTACCCTCAATCCCTCCCAGCATCAGGGTCTTTTTCAGTGAGTCAACTCGTCGCACGAGGTGGCCAAAGTATTGGAGTTTCAGCTTCAACATCAGTCCTTCCAATGAACACCCAGGACTGATCTCCTTTAGGATGGACTGGTTGGATCTCCTTGCAGTCCAACGGACTCTCAAGAGTCTTCTCCAACACCACAGTTCAAAAGCATCAATTTTTCAGCGCTCAGCTTTCTTTATAGTCCAACTCTCACATCCATACATGACCACTGGAAAATCCATAGCCTTGACCAGACAGACCTTTGTTGGCAAAGTAATGTCTCTGCTTTTTAATATGCTATCTAGGTTGGTCATAACTTTTCTTCCAAGGAGCAGCATCTTAATTTCATGCTGCAGTCACCATCTGCAGTGATATTGGAGCCCCAAAAAATAAAGTTGGCCACTGTTTCTGCTGTTTCCTCATCTATTTGCCATGAAGTGATGAGACAAGATGCCATGATCTTAGCTTTCTGAATGTTGAGCTTTAAGCCAACTTTTTCACTCTCCTCTCTCACTTTCATCAAGAGGTTCTTTAGTTCCTCTTCACTTTCTGCCATAAGGTTGGTGTCATCTGCATATCTGAGGTTATTGATATTTCTCCCGGCAATCTTGATTCCAGCTTGTGCTTCTTCCAGCCCAGCGTTTCTCATGATGTCCTCTGCATATAAGTTAAATAAGCAGGGTGACAATATACAGCCTTGATGTACTCCTTTTCCTATTTGGAACCAGTCTGTTGTTCCATGTCCAGTTCTAACTGTTGCTTCCTGACCTGCATACTGATTTCTCAAGAGGCAGGTCAGGTGGTCTGGTATTCCTGTCTCTTTCAGAATTTGTTCTCTTGAGTTCACTTAAATAATATATGCAACAATGAAGAAACAGAATAGTACAGAAAATGATAGTATGGAGTGACCCTGTCTTGGGACAATTTAAGCCCAGTCTTAGGAGATCCTGTCACCACCCCAGAGACAGTAAGACAAAGGTAAACAAGTTAGAACTATGGCTGTAAATTTTTTTACTGTTAGGTTGGTGCAAAAGTAATTGTGATTTTGCATTGTTGAACTTTGCAATTTGATATTGGAATACATTCTTAAATTAATGTGGTTATCTTATACATCATTTTAATGCATATTTCTTGCTTTATTTTTTTGCTAATGACTTACCACTCACCGTTTATATTTATTTTAGACTATAAAGAATATGTTAGACAAAAAGAAAATTTGAGTGATTTTTTTAAATTCAAGTTCAATATGGGTCACAAAGCAGCAGAGACAACTTGCAACATCAACAGTGCATTTGGTCCAAGAACTGCTAACAAGCATACAGTGCAGTGGTGGTTCAAGAATTGCTGCAAAGGAGACGAGAGCCTTGAAGGTAAGGAGCATAGTGCCCAGCCATTGAAAGCTGACGATGACCAATTGAGAGCAATCATCAAAGCTGATCCTCCTAAAACTACACGAGAAGTTGCCGAAGAACTCAATGTTGACCAATGTTGACATTCTACAGTTGTTTGGCATTTGAAGCGAACTGAAAAAGTGGGTGCCTCATGAGCTAACCACAAATTTAAAACATTGTTGTTTTGAAGTGTTGTCTTCTCTTATTCTATGCAACAACAACAATCCATTTTGCAATTGGTTGTGATGTGTGACAAAAAGTGGACTGTATGCAACAACCAGCGATGACCTGCTCAGTGGTTGGACCAAGATGAAGCTTCAAAGCACTTACCGAAGCCAAACTTGCACCAAAAAAGATCATGGTCACAGTCTGGTGGTTTGCTGCCTGTATGAGCCACTGCAACTTTCTAAATCCTGGCGAAATCATTACATCTGAGACGTATGCTCAGCAAACTGATGACATGCATTGAAAACTGCAACACCTGCAGCCAGTATTGGTCAACAGAAAGGGCCCAGTTCTTCTCCATGACAAATGCCCTACTACAGGTCACACAACCAATGCTTCAAAAGTTGAAGGAGGACCTTCTCCAGTGGTCCAGTGGTTAAGAATCTATCTTGCAATGCAAAGGATGCAGGTTCAATCCCTGGTCAGGGAACTAAGATCCCAAATGTTGTGGGGCAACTAAATCCACATGCTGCAACTAAGACCCCACACAGCCAAATAAGTAAATAAATACTTTTTTAAAAAGTTGAATGAATTGGGCTACAAAGTTTCACCTCATCCACCATATTCTACCTGACCTCTCACCAACTAACTACCAGTTCTTCAAGCATCTTGCAGGGAAAACTCTTCCACAACCAGTAGGAGGGAGAAAATGCTAAGAGTTTGTCGAATTCCAAAGCATGAATTTTTATGCTGAGGGATAAACAAACTTATTTCTCTTTGGCAAAAATGTGTTGATTGTTTGGCTCATTTTTTGATTAATAAAAATGTTTGAGCCTAGCTATAATGATTTAAAATTCATGGTCCAAAACAGCAATTACTTTTTAATCAACCAAATTCTTAAAAATTTTTTACTTTTGTACCCCATGTTTTGAAAAATTCAATGCTTTAAACAAATCCCATTTATTAAGTAATAATAGATTTATTTCCCCCTCTATATACCGTTTCTGCTAGTTCGGTAGGTACCAGAAAAACCCAGAAACAGATTGAGCTCCGGCATATTCATACTCAGTCTTCAGATAGTTATTTGCCACCCCAGGAGCCCTTGTTTTAGGCTGCTGACTGTGTGTGCGTTGTGCAGAGGTAGATGGTGGTATTAGAAGTCATATGGGCTTTTAAGACACCCCTTCATGAGAAGCACAGTATAATTGGTATATTAGTTTCTTAGGGCTGTTGTAATAAATGACCACAAACTTAATTGCTTAAAACAACAAAAATTTATTCTTTCACAGTTGTAGAGGTTGGAAGTCTGACATCAAGGTATAGGCAGGATTGTGCTCCCTCTAATGGCTCTAGGGGAGAATTCCCCACCCTCTCCCAGTTTCTGGGGGCTCCACGCATTCAGTGACTCATGGCTCCATAACTCCTGTCTCTGCCTCTGTCTTCACACGGCCTCTCCTCCTTTCTGTCTGTGTCTTCTCCTCTGCCATCTCTTCTAAAGGCAATTGTCATTGAATTTATCACCCAGATAACACAGGGTGATCCTGTCTCTATCTTAATTATATCTACAAATACCCTTTTTTCCAAATAAGGTCCCATTCACCATTCCAGGGGTGAATCCATGAGCAGATTTTTTTGGGGGGTGGGGGGCGGCTACAATTTAACCCACTGCAAATTAGCTGGGCCTAAAAAATCATCATTGTTAGAAATCAAAATGTTAGGTGAAGGATTTTGAATTCTCCCTCTTTCTCCAACACCCCATATGTTGCTTTTGTCTGAGATATCTGGTCACTGCCTCATTCAGTTCAGTTCAGTCGCTCAGTCATGTCCGACTCTTTGTGGCCCCATGGACTGCAGCACTCCAGGCTTCCCCGTCCATCACCAACTCCCAGAGCTTACTCAAACTCCTGTCCATTGAGTTGATGATGTCATCTAACAATCTCCTCTGTCGTCCCCTTCTCCTCCTGCCTTCAATCTTTCCCAGCATCAGGGTCTTTTCCAATGAGTCAGTTTTTCACATCAGGTGGCAAAAGTACTGGAGTTTCAGCTTCAGCATCAGTCTTTCCAATGAATATTCAGGACTAATTTCCTTTAGGATGGACTGGTTGGATCTCCTTGCAGTCCAAGGGACTCTCAAGAGTCTTCTCCAACACCACAGTTCAAAAGCATCAATTCTTCGGTGCTCAGCTTTCTTTATAGTCCAGCTCTCACATCCATACATGACTACTGGAAAAACCAAAGCTTTGACTAGATGGACCTTTGTTGGCAAAGTAACATCTCTGCTTTTTAATATGCTGTCGAGATTTGTCATAACTTTTCTTCCAAGGAGCAAGCGTCTTTTAATTTCATGGCTGCAATCACCATCTGCAGTGATTTTGGAGCCCCGAAAAATAAAGTCAGCTACTGTTTCCACTGTTTCCCCATCTATTTGCCATGAAGTGGTGGCACCAGATGCCATGATCTTAGTTTTCTGAATGTTGAGCTTAAAGCCAACTTTTTCACTCTCCTTTTTCACTTTCATCAAGAGGCTCTTTAGTTCTTCTTCACTCTCTGCCATAAGGGTGGTGTCATCTGCATATCTGAGGTTATTGATATTTCTCCCAGCTGTCTTGATTCCAGCTTGTGCTTCATCCAGCCCAGCATTTCTCATGATGTACTCTGCATATAAGTTAAATGAGCAGGGTAAAAATAAACAGCCTTGATATACTCCTTTCTCAATTTGGAACCAGTCTGTTGTTCCATGTCCAGTTCTAACTGTTGCTTCTTGACCTGCATACAGATTTCTCAGGAGGTAGGTCAGGTGGTCTGGTATTGCCATTTCTTTAAAAATTTTCCACAGTTTGTTGTGATCCACACAGTCAAAGGCTTTGGCATATTCAATAAAGCAGAAGTAAACATTTTTCTGGAACTATCTATCTTTTTTGATGATCCAACAGATGTTGGCAATTTGATCTCTGGTTCCTCTGCCTTTTCGAAATCCTTCTTGAACATCCGGAAGTTCATGGTTCATGTACTGTCGAAGCCTGGCTTGGAGAATTTTGAGCATTACTTTGCTAGTGTGTGAGATGAGTGCAATTGTATGGTAGTCTGAGCATTCTTTGGTATTGCCTTTCTTTGGAATTGGAAGGAAAACTGACTTTTTCAGTCCTGTGGTCACTGCTGAGTTTTCCAAATTTGCTGGCATATGAGTGCAACACTTTAACAGCATCATCTTTCAGGATTTGAAATAGCTCAACCGGAATTCCATCACCTCCACTAGATTTGTTCATAGTGATGCTTCCTAAGGCCCACTTGACTTCACATTCCAGGATGTCTGGCTCTAGGTGAGTGATCACACCATCGTGATTATCTGGGTCGTGAAGATCTTTTTTGTATAGTTCTTCTGTGTATTCGTGCCACTTCTTCTTAATATCTTCTGCTTCTGTTAAGTCCATACCATTTCTGTCCTTTATTGCCTGCCATCAGAACAAGACCCAGTTTCCCCCTCAGTCAGTCTCTCCCATCAGGAAGCTTCCATAAGCCTCTTATCCTTATCCATCAGAGGGCAGACAGAATAAAAACCACAATCTCAGAAAACTAAACAAACTGATCACATGGACCACAGCCTTGTCTAACTCAGTGAAACTTTGAGCCATGCCGTGTAGGGCCACCCAAAATGGATGGGTTATGGTGGAGAGTTCTGACAGAACGTGATCCACTGGCGGAGGGAATGGCAAACCACTTCAGTATTCTTGCCTTGAAAACCCCATGAACAGCATGAAAAGGTCACTGTCTCAGCCCCAAGTAATTGAATATTGCCACGGGGCTTAAGCTCTGCCCTTGGCTCTGACATCTGGTTCCTCATCTTGGTTCTCATCTTGGCTTGACCTCTAGGATCACTCTTGGTATCCTCTTGTTTGAATGACTTCTATTGACTGTGCAGCCCATCCAGATTGCCACCCTCTGTGCTCAGCATGGCTTGTTCCCTCAATGCCCAGTCTTGGTACTGTTAGGACTCACCCCTAGTGTTTCAGTAGGTCAAGTCCTTGTTGCATAAGGATATGACCCAGTGACCTCCCAAGGGTCCTCCAAATGGCTTGTGTGAAGCTGAAAACTACTGCCTACCCAGACCTATGCTTATAAACATTTATAACCCCAGGATCAACATGGAGCTATACTCCTCCATGGTGACAGAAAACAAGAGTGTGCCAGAGCCTCTGTATTCCAGGGCTGCCTTTTGTCTAGAAGTTCCTTTTCACTCAGAAGGACTGGTTCTGAGTGTTTATAATATTCTATTTTTAAAAATTGGATTTTAGATATGCTTTGAGGTAAACCCATCTTATTTCTTGTCTGAATTCTCCATTCCATTTTTCATAATTTATCTTCTGCTGTCTTGATGAGTTGTGTTCTTTCTTTCTCCCTTCAAAATGAGCCAATTACAATTTTCCATTTGAAAATAAATTTCATCATGCTTTGTTTCCTGTTTTCCAGCCATTTGTTTTCTAAATGACTCAGATCTAGCTGAGAATTTTGTTAGCAGCTCATAAGTACGATGCACTGTAATTCTCCTGGAAGGTGAAAAGTGAAAAGTATAGGAGCAAGTCTAGCCTTTGACCTGAGGCTCTAACACTAGAATCTTACAACCGAGTGTATCATGCGACTTTGATCTACAGGCTGACATTTTCCCGCACCAAACAGGTATTCAGAGACTTCACACCTGGTAAATCACCACCATAACCTCTGTGCCATACAGACCCATAAAAGTAATAAATGCAAGTGTCGTGAGAATTACTTGTTATTCAAATGTTTAAGTTTATGGTCTTGCTTGCATTATTGTTTTATGAAGCAACAATAAGTCTTTATAACATATTTCATGCTTGAAGAAGTGTGGAGATGTCAATTTGATCTAAACATCAAATTACTACCAAAATGAGATTACAGGATATTTTTTGCAGAGTGCTTATGTGAACACCATCACAATCTATTTATTATGTTAACTGGGCTTCCATGTTTGGGCAGCCTACCTACTTTAGTGGACTGAGCACTAGATTGGCAGTAAAGTTCTCCTGGATTCTAACTTCAGTTCTACTGTACATTGGCTCTGGGTCTGTTATTTTTTTGCCTTTGGCCTTGTGAAACATGAAAGTAGGAAAAGAATAAGGCAAGGCCAGTTGAGTTCTTAATATTTAATTTGAGGAATTGTTACCTGCAGGGCCAGTTATTTTCTAATAGATTACCCAGTGGCTCCTCCTCCTTGTTCCCTGGCCATCCCTTGGCCCTTTACTGCATGCTGCATCTTCTCGATAATGAAGGCATTTTTGTGGTCCATAGAACAGTAACCACTATCCTAGGAACCAAGTAAGTGAACAACTCATATACATCCTGGGTTTGTTTGCCTGTTTATTCAGATGGCACTTCTGCTTCTTTTCTAAAGTTAGGCTGCCCAATCATAAAGGTGATTTTGGACTACAATAAAAAGGTTTAGAATAATGATAAGAATGCCACAGATGATCAAGTTAAGAACTAGTATTCTTTTACCCAGAGAATGCAAAACTTATCTGAGGTGGAGATGAGCTTATTGCAATCAGCTTCAACTGTTTGAAAGATTGTATTTTGAATAATGTCTTTGTTCCTTATCCCCACTAAGATTAGGACAAGAAAGTAATCATGAAGGAATTATGTTACATACAGGTAGAGAGGTCTATTAAGACATCAGACAGATAGATGCCTTTTTCTAAAGAGAAAAAAGATTCTGATCTGTGACAGCTTCCCTAGAGTCAGAGAAGTAAACTGTCACTTCAGAACTCATCACGTCCATCAGCTTCCCAGAGTTTAAATATCTCCTAAAGAAATGTGGTAGCCCTCCTTGGTGCCTTATTTCAGGTTCTTTTAATCCTTGCAGCAAGAACACATTAATGCTGAATAGAAGCCTATCTGTATATTTAGACTTATTTCCTCTTTCCTTTGAAAGAGAGGACAGATAATCACCATTCCATGTGATTCTATCCCTTAAATACTAAATCCCTATATCATTGTCTTCTTCCCCCTCCCCCCTGCCCCGAGTCCTCACTGGTCTGTTTCCTGAAGACTTAATTACCATTGCTGCCCCTCTGATTTTATGGTTAATGGCAATTCTGACACCTCTGACCCTGAGAAGCAGAGAATTCTTGGCTTTATCTTTGCACTAAGAATTTAAATGCAGTGGAATGTACAAGTAGAAATAGGTCATTTTTCTTCTGCACATCACCAATTGCAAGATTTTTTTTTCATACAAAGCAGAGCATCAGTTTTCAGTTGAAAACACATTTTTGTAAAGCATGATAAAAATGGAATCTCAAGTGCCATTGCTGTCAGAGAGATGAATGCCTCTTCTATTTTGAAGCAGCTGCCAACAAATATGAGGACTAGGTATCATTTCTCTCCTTGGTGAACTGTCAGGCTCCTCTTTATGAATCTTGAACATTACAGGTGGCTGAAGTAGATTCTCATTGTTAGTAACTGGTCCAAACCCTTGTTTCACTCCCTGTGACTTATAGTCCTGTTGCCTCGGATCAAAGGATATTCTGAGTTGCACAGCATGTAATGCAGATAATTGAACTTTTATTAAGGTGAAATTCACATAACATAAAATTAGCCATTTTATAGTGAAGAATCCAGTGGCATTTAGTACATTCACAATATTGTGTAACTAACATCTATGCCAAGTTCTACAATATTTTCATTGCCCCATTAAGAAATCCCCTACTAGACTTCCTTAGTGGCACAGTGGATAGGAATCTGCCTTCCAATGCAGGGAACACATTGGTCTGGGAAGATCATATGGTGATGCTTAGCAACTCAGCCCATGAGCCACAACTACTGAAGCCCACGCTCCTAGAGCCTGTGCTCCACAACAAGAGTATGTGCGTGCTAAGTCACTGCAGTCATGTCTGACGCTTTGCAACCCTATGGACCGTAATCTGCCAGATTCCTCTGTTCATGGGATTCTCCAGGCAAGAAAACTGGAGTGGGTTGCCATTTCCTACTCCAGGGAATTTTCCCAACCCAGGTATTGAACCCATGCCTCTTATGTCTCCTGCATCGGCAGGCAGGTTCTTTACCACTAGTGCCAAAGAGAAGCCACTGCAATGGGAAGCCCACGCACTGCCACAAAGAGTGGCCCCTGCTTGTTGCGACTAGAGAAAGTCTGTGGAGAGCAACGAAGACCCGGCACAAGTCAAAAAAAAAGCAATCCCATACCTCCCTCCCTCCAGATTTTGGTAACCATCAGTCTGTTCTTTGTCTTATAAATTTACCTATTCTGTAAATCATATAAATGGATTCATATAGAATGTTACTTTTGTATCTGACTTCTTTCACTGGACACAGTGTTTTCAAGGTTTGTCCACATTGTACCATTATCAGCACTTCATTCCTTTTTCTATGACTGAATAATATTCTGTTATATGTGCCTGTGTACATACTAAGTTGCTTTAGTTATGTCCAACTCTTTGCGACCCCAAGGACTGTAGCCCATCAGACTCCTCTGTCCATGAGGATGAAGTGGGTTGCCATGCCCTCCTCCATCTGTTATACGTGTATACCATAATTTGTTTATCCATTCATCTATTGATGGGTTGTTTCCCCCTGTTGGTTATTGTGAATAATGCTACTATGAAATTCATATATAAGTGTTTGTTTGAGTACCTGTTTCAATTCTTTTGGTTATATACCTGGGATGGAACTACTGGGTCACACAATAAACTCTGTTTAACCTTTTAAGAAATTGATAAACTGTTTTCCTAAATTTACTTCTGAAGGGAAAAACCCATGGCATTAATGCAATGAACATTTTCTTAGTAGGAGGAGCACATCCCTGTGAGCCTCTAAGGAGAATTCTCTGAAGACTCAAAGGGCATAAAGTTATTGACAGCAAAGGTGTTTTAGCCAACTGACCTCTGCTCCTGGACAGACAGAACTAAAGCAACAATCTAGGTAAGTTTCTGCCACGTGTTCCTTGAAATACTTCCATCAGTGCAGATCTATTGCCCTTTGGCCACATTTGTACTATAATTAACCTCAAAGTCAATTAAGAGAATTGCTTTAAGGGAAGAAGCCAATTCTGATGAGGTCTGTTCTGAGAAAAAAAAATCTGAAAAAAAGTTTAAAGTTGCCAGGAGTCAGGTTTTTGCCCTTTCAGCATACTTTGACTGTTTGACTAAAATTAATTACCATTTAGTTTTCACATAAGAAGACATCTGCCTATTTTCCTAAAAGCTGTTGCTCTGCTGTGGGCAAACTGGTATGAAGACTAGTCTAACTTGCTTGTTGTAGAAATAGACTAGACTCTTGAAAGCCCATGCCTGTGTTCAGTTTTCTGAATGTCCTCATAGACATTTCCTTTTGTAACATTGATATTGAAGATATAGTAGATATTGAATGGTAGACAGCCAACACCTATCCTACAGTGCCAACAAAGAGGCAATGTTAGGATGTCTGACCTCTTGATACAGGAAACACTTTGCCATCCCTGTAACCACATGCTAGTCAGGATGAGCAATGGAATCACAACCTTAACAGAGTTAAGATGAACTAAATTAGAAACAAAACCCTCCTCTTTCTTGCAGGTTTTATTCAAGTTAATATAGTTGACATAATGTGCCCAGATAGTACACCCAGAAAATGAGCTCATCCATCAGGAATCTTGCCATGCTGTAATTCAGAATTACTCCTCAGAGTTACAAAGCCATTACAGTCTGAGTGACATGGCTGCCAGAAAACGAAACCTCAGAACACTGCGTAGCCTGAGTCAGAGGAACTGCGCCTTGGCTGCTGATCCACTGTGTCTATAATATTTCAGCCCTGATCCCTGATCCCATGCTGCTTGAGTCACATGCTCTTGGAGATAACTTCAAGTTTAAACAGAAAGGTCGAAAGAGGACAGGGAGGCAAGGGAGCCGTGCAGATGCACTCTTCCATCAGATGTCACAGGAACAGATTAGGTACATCAGACCACGTGGGGTCTCCCTCCCTCACATGGCAAAAAACTCCTTGAGGAGGGTTCACAAGTTCCTGGGAAGAGAGGAATGTTTATGCTTGTGGAGAAACAAAATGTCCCTGAGGTAGAATATTTGAACCCAGTTATACATAATTGGTGGTAGTGGACAGGAGAAAGCCTGACATTTCAGACTCTAACCATATTCAGGAGGATCTGGTTCATAGGAAAGTTTATGTTAAAACCTTAAGTATCAGTTTCTCTTTATCCCAGGTTATCATCTTGAGGTGCTAAGCTAGCTGGACCCCGTTATAAGTTTGATTAACGTTTTCCAAGGACGGGAGGAATTATTTTTCCTATGAGAGTTGATATTTATTTCTCAGTAATTTCTCTTCTTGAGCTTTTACAGAACTCTTAATATGTGAAGCTACTCTTGATACATTTAAAAAATCTTGAGAAGTGTATCTGATCCAAGCTAATAACATAACAATATTTTTTAGATGATACCTGGGTATACTGCTTACATAAACTGAGTCCAGGCTTCACGTTATATTAGAGTTTGTCAGGTGATGTGCTTTTAGCTGGCACATAGGGCCCTTACTTCTTGCCAGAGCAGAGGGCAAGTTCTTAGTAAACGTGCAAGGTTCATATGACTACTGAGAGTTGATTTGGCCACTAATGAGAGTCTAAGTTCCTTTAAACCAAAATAGGAATCAGGCGTCACATCAGCCCTGTGAAAGCTCCAAGAACTATTCCTGTCTCTAGTACAGGGAAAAGTGAATTGCAGAACCTCAATGAAAACAAAATCCATAAATGTTGCCATACCCATCTAATCTTGCATTCTGACTGAAGCAGAAGTTCAAAGGGAGTTTTGTGGAAGGGAATCTTGGTTTCTTCAGTATCAGTCCTCAGGAATATGTTTCACTTTCCATAAGTAAACTGCTATCAGTCCACTAAAGATAGGGTTTACCTGACCCTATGGAAGCTATTTCTGCAACCAATGTACTCCCAACTTCACAGTCTATGACTTACAATGGAAAGGATCCTTTCATTTTATACTAAAATTATGACAGCATTCTCTCCTACCGGCCTGTGTGCTGGAAATTCACTTCTCTCAAAGTGCCCTCAACAATATCTGAAACTTTGTACTACCTTTGTTGGTATATAAAGCTCTCTGAAATAGAGCTTTCCCAAGTGTCCTCTCTGGCCTTCTCCTTGCTGCGTTGACCTTCAGGAGTGTTCTCTGTCATGGACTTAGTTCTCTCCACCGATGCCCACTGTTGCCCCCACTTTAGCTTCGGGAAAAAGAAACTCGTCCCTTTGGTCTGAATAGAACATCCTGATAATACTTTCCACTTTTCAGTGTGGCTAAGAAGTAGATACAAGGCTTTTCCAGGCTATGGGTACCTTACCCCAAGACCTCAAGTGCTGATTATTTTCGTCTCTGAGCTGCTGTTGTCTCTATTGCCATTCCTGACAAAAACAGAAGCTTAATGATGCTACTGCCCTGAAAATAGCTAACCACCCGCACAAACCTGCTCTTCATATTTCAAGGTCTAGGGACAAATGGATCCTTAATCCAGAGACACATGGAAGCCCCTCCTTCCACAGTACATAGTATCACTTTTTTTCCTACATGGGGATTAACCATGTCTCAAGATTATTGATGGTAGAAATATCCATTCTCTAAAAGCAAAAGCCTATATTCACTCAACCACCCAGCCCAACTGGTATCCCCTGGTTCCAATAATACAGTCTCAAAATGGTACATAGTGACCAAAGTCAGGGTCATCTCTTTTAACCATGGTCACATTTTTACATTTGCACTTTCTACTATTACTATTTCTTGGGTGGAGGGATCTCTAGATGCAATAATGTGTCAGTCAGGGTCCAGCATGTGTCTGGACATGGATTGCATACTCCATTCAATTGAAGGAAGTTAGTAAACGCACTATTTACAAGATATGGGCAAAGTTTATAGACATCAACAAGGGATAAACGTATCTGGGGAGCACAATAGGGAGCTGTTACTGCCCACAAGTCTTGAGTGGGCAAGGGAGGATATGTTTCCCAGAACCCAGAAAGACTATGGAGAGAGCTGTCTGACAAGAGTGGCAACTTGCAGTAGATAGACTCAGCCAACCCTGCACAGCATGGTAGAGAGCGAGCTGGGGAACAAATATCCCAACCTCACTCCCCTCGACCTCCCCGTCTCCTTCCTCTGGGCTTCTCATCACCACCTCACTGGCCAGACCCAACCCTGGCCAGAGGGAAAGGGAATTTGTTGATACTGTCCATATTAGTCAGCCTCCCAGGGCCAGAGCAGGGCAGAGAAGGATAACGATTAGACATGAAGAGGCAAAAGAAGGTGTCTAGGAAAATAACTTGTGAAACTCAACAGCTTTAATTTTTCTTTTCTTAAAAGTTTTCATAAAATATTCTAATATTAGTGTAAGTATTCTACCAGTAAACTCACCTCGTCTTTGCTTCTTGATTTCAAAACCTGTAACCATATGCCCTAGAAGTCATTTTTTTCCCAAACATAATATCCCTAATGATTATTGTTGGTCCCTACACAGCAACAGCCCTTGCTCCTCAAGCACTTTATTATATTTCTGTGCTCCTTTTGAATATCTCTCATGGTTTCATTAAGGTGCAGCAATTAAAACTCTACACTTTATTCTAGAAACATGCATCTTGGGGTAAGAATAAGACATATGCTAAATCAGTCAGAGTTTTAAGAGCAGTAAAGCTAAAAAAAAATTAGGAAAACATAAATTACAGCAGTATTAAAAGTTGCAACAATTAAGAGGTAGTTAGGAGTTATTAGGAATTAGCACAACATGGACCATAAACTGAAATTCATAGCAGGCCTTGGAGTAGAAGTCTCCATAAGTTTTAATATATTTTTGATGGCTTGAAAGTGATCCTGTTTGGGGGGAGTATTTTGCATTTGTTGTTCAGTCACTCAGTAATGTCCAACTCTTTGTGACCCCATGAACTGCAGCATGCCAGGCTTCCCTGTCCTTCACCATCTCCTGGAGCTTGCTCAAACTCATGTCCATTGAATCAGTGATACCATCCAACCATCTCTTCCTCTGTCGTCCTCTTCTCTTGCATTCAGTCTTTCCAACATCAGGTCTTTTCTAATGAGACAGCTCTTCACATCAGATGGCCAAAGTATTGGAACTTCAGCATCAGTCCTTCCAATTAATATTCAGGATTGATTTCCTTTAGGATTGACTGGTTTGATCTCCTTGCTGTCCAAGAGACTCTCAAGAGTCTTCTCCAAACCCACAGTTCAAAAGCATCAATTCTCCAGTGCTCAGCTTTCTTTATGGCCACGTATGACTAGATGCATGACTACTGGAAAAACCAAAGCTTTCACTAGACAGACCTTTGTTGGCAAAGTGATGTCTCTGCTTTTTAATATGCTGTCTAGGTTGGTCATAGCTTTTCTTCCAAGGAGCAAATGTCTTTTAATTTTGTGGTTGCAGTCACCATCTGCACTGATTTTGGAGCCCAAGAAAATAAAGTCTCTTACTGTTTCCATTGTTTCCTCATCTGTTTGCCATAAGTGATGTGACTGGATGCCATGATATTCGTGTTTTGAATGCTGAGTTTTAAGCCAGCTTTTTCACTCTCCTTTTTCACTTTCATCAAGAGGCTCTTTAGTTCTTCTTCACTTTCTTCCATATATCTGAGATTATTGATATTTCTCCCAACAATCTTGATTCCAGCTAGTGCTTCATCCAGCCCGGCATTTCTAGTGATATACACTGCATATAAGTTAAATAAGTAGGGTGACAATATACAGCATTGATGTACTTCTTTCCCGATTTGGAACCAGTCTGTGGTTCGATGTCCAGTTCTAACTGTTGCTTCTTGACCTGCATACAGGTTTCGCAGAAGGCAGGTAAGATGGTCTGGTTCCCATCTCTTGAAGAATTTTCCACAGTTCATTGTGATCCACACAGTCAAAAGTTTTAGCATAGTCAATGAAGCAGAAGTAGATGTTCTTCTAGAATTCTCTTGCTTTTTCTATGATCCAGTGGATGTTGGCAATTTGTTCTCTGGTTCCTCTGCCTTTTCTAAATCTAGCTTGAACATTTGAAAGTTCTAGGCTTACATACTGTTGAAGCCTAGATTGAAGAATTTTAAGCATTACTTTGCTAGTGTGTGAGATGAGAGCAATTGTGCAGTGGTTTAGACATTGTTTGGCATTGCCTTTCTTTGGGATTGGAATGAAAACTGACCTTTTCCAGTCCTATGGCTGTTGCTGCGTTTTCCAAATTTGCTGACATATTGAGTGCAGCACTTTCACAGCATCATCTTTTAGGAGTTGAAACAGCTCAACTGGAATTCCATCACCTCCACTAGCTTTGTTCATAGTGATGCTTCCTAAGGCCCACTTGACGTCACATTCCAGGATGTGTGGCACTATGTGAGTGATCACACCATCATGGTTATCTGGATCATTGAGATCTTTTTTTGTATAGTTCTTCTGTGTATTTTTGCCCCACTTAATATCTTCTGCCTCTGTTGCTGCTGCTGTTGCTAAGTCACTTCAGTCATGTCTGACTCTGTGCGACCCCATAGATGGCAGCCCACCAGGTTCCGCCGTCCCTGGGATTCTCCAGGCAAGAACACTGGAGTGGGTTGCCATTCCTTTCTCCAATGCATGAAAGTGAAAAGTGAAAGTGAAGTCCTACTCTTCGCGACCCCGTGCACTGCAGCCTACCAGGCTCCTCCGTCCATGGGATTTTCCAGGCAAGAGTACTGGAGTGGGTTGCCATTGCCTTCTCTTGTGTTAGGTCCATACTATTTCTGTCCTTTATTGAGCACATCTTTGCATGAAATGTTCCTTTGGTATCTCTAATTTTCTTGAAGCAATCTCTGGTCTTTCCCATTCTATTGTTTTCTTCTATTTCTTTTCACCAATCTCTTAGGAAGGCTTTTGTATCTCTCCTTGCTATTCTTTGGAACTCTGCATTCAGATGGGTATATCTTTCCTTTTCTCCTTTGCCTTTTATAGCATAATTAATTAACACATGACTAGATATGAAACGTGCCTAAATCTAGCACCCAAATAAAATTCTAAATGTAATAATATCAGCAAAGCCTGAAAGGGGTAGGGATGAGGGTGTGGATGGACAAGGAAAGAAAAATCAATTAAATATTCCATTCCTTTTGAGAAGAAGTAGCTATTAATTTTTTGTGTCTGTATAAAAATGTAGGCTTAAATATGTAAGAGCCACCATTATCACTATAAAAATAGAAATACAAAATTTTAAAACAGTAAATAGAGAAGAAAAGGAATTACAGAAGTTACTGTCTAGACAAAATCAGGAAAGGAAAAAACATGCAAGAAGAAAACATAAGTTGGAAACATAAAATATGACAGGCATAACACATTCTTCCTCATTACCCATCTGGAATTCATCTTTGACTCCTCTCTCATTCAGCATGTCTATGTGGTTGACTCACTTGGGTTTTCCTTGAAAATATCTCTTATGTCTGACCTTTAAGTTCCTATCGCCACCCCTCTAGCTCCTTTGGCCCTGAACTAATGCAGTGGCTTTAGCACAACATAGCTCACCTTGGCCTCCTTGCAGAAACTAGAGCAATTTTCATAAAACATATCACAACCCTGCTCAGAAGCCTTCTAGGGTCCCCCTTCCTTACCATTTACCCTTCCTATCTGATTTTTAAGACCTTACTGACCTTTATGACCCTTACTAATTGTGTTTCATCTATTCTAAGACACTTGTTTTTTGTTAGTGATGTTATTTTATTTAATTGTCTGTATTTTCAAGCAGTTTTAGGTTTATAGAATGATTGAGTAGAAAGTACAATGAGTTCCTTTACACCCTGTCATTGCCCTCCCCACTGTTTCTCCTCTTATAAATAAACATGCTATAATATACTATGTTTACTTCAATTGATTAACCAATACTGATACATTAATTGTAACAGAAGTCCATAGGTTGCATCTGGATAATTACATGAATCCACAATTACAGTATCATACAGAATCATTTCACTGCCTTAAAAAATCCCATGTGTTCCACCTAGTCATCCATTCCCCACCTCACTCTAGCCACCTGAACTTCCTAGCAACTACTGATCTTTTTGCTCTCTCCAAAGTCTTGCCTTTTCTAGAATGTCAAAGAGTACGAATCATAAACTTATAGTTTCTCAGACTGGCTTCTTTCACTTAGCAGTATGCTTTAAAGTTCTGCTGTATCCTGTGCTATTCAGCATTCATTTCCTTTATTGATAAATAACATGTCACCCCATGAACATACCACAGTTTATCCATCTATTTCTTTTATTTGAATATAGTTGCTTCACACTGCTGTGTCAATTTCTGCTGCGTAGCAAAGTAAATCAGCCATATGTATACGTATATCACCGCTTTTTGGATTTCCTTCTCTTTCCATCACCACAGAGCAATGAACAGAGTTCCCTGTGCTATATAGCAGTTTCTCATTAGTTACCTATTTTATACATAGTAGTGGTATATATCAATCCCAGTCTCCCAATTCCTCCCACCCTCTCATCCCCCCTTGGTATCCATGTTTGTTCCCCATGTTCATGTGTCTATTTCTGCTTTCCAAATAAGATAATCTTTAGCGTTTTTCCAGATTCCACATATATGTGTTAATACACAATATTTGTTGTTGTCTTTCAGGCTTACTTCACTCTTTATGACAATCTTTGGGCCCATCCATGTCTCTGCAAATGATGCAGTTTCATTCCTTTTTATGGCTGAACAATATTCCATTGTATATATCTACCACATTTACTTTATCCAGTCTTCTGTTGATGGACATTTACGTTGCCTCCATGTCCTGGTTATTGTAAATAGTGCTGAAGTGAACGTTGGGGTGCATGTGTCCTTTCAAATTCTGATTTTCTCTGGATGTATGCCTAGGAGTGGAATTGCTGGGTTAAATGATAGTTCTGTTTTTAGTTTTTTAAAGAACCTCCAGACTGTTTTCCATAGTGGTTGTACCAATTTACATTCTTACCCACAGTGCAGGAGGGTTCCCTTTTCTGTACACCCTCTCCAGCCTTTATTGTTAGTAGACTTTTTGATGATGGCCCTTCTGACTGGTGTGAAATGATACCTCATTGTAGTTTTGATTTGCATTTCTCTAATAATTAGTGATGTTGAGCATCTTTTCATATTTTGGTTGGACATCTGTATTTCTTCTATGGAGAAATGTAAAACACATTTTTTAAATGATGAAAACATCTCTGAAATCAGAGTGCATCTTGCAATTGATACATTTGTGCCATCTTAGATTTGATAAAATATTGTTCTCTTCTCAGGTCTTGGCTTGGATATAGGACACCTCAGTCTTAGAAAAAACAACTTCTCGTTTTGCTGTGCTGACTCTTTCATAGCTTCAAAATCTTGTTCAAACATTTCTCACTGTCTAGGCATTCCTGTTCTGCTGTATCTCTTCTTATTTAGGTCCATCTGTAAGGCCCAGCTCAAAGGCCATCTCCTCAATGAATGCCTTGTTCACTATCTCAGCTGAAAAAAATCCTTCCCTTTGAAACCTCTCAGTTCTTTCTTTGTAAGACTAGCAACTCTTATCAAATAGTTCCATTTAGTTTAAATACTTGTATACATTTTTGGTCTGTACACAGGAGTCCAAGAGTTCTGCAAATGACTTGAGAAGGCAGTGAAAATTGTGACATTCTGTAGAAGAGTGTAGGCTTGTTTCATTAATGTACTCCAGGACATTTGAACAGTTTCTTTAAAATCTGTGGTGCTGTCATTCCGGAACTCAGTTAAAGCCCTGCTCTGAGCTGCCCTCTAGAGGTGGTACATCATCACTGAGCCAGTTGAGTTCAGTCGCTCAGTCGTGTCTGACTCTTTGCAACCCTGTGGACTGCAGCATGCCAGGCTTCCCTGTCCTTCACCAACTCCCAGAGCTTGCTCAGACTCATGTCCATCGAGTTGGTGAATCTTTCCCAGCATCAGGGTCTTTTCCAATGAGTCAGTTCTTCACATCATGTGACCAAAGTACTAGAGTTTCAGCTTCAGCATCAGTCCTTCCAATGAAAATTCAGGACTGATTTTCTTTAGGATGGACTGGTTGGATCTCCTTGCAGTCCAAGGGACTCTCAAGAGTCTTCTCCAACACCACCGTTCAAAAGCATCAATTCTTCAGCATTCAGCTTTCTTTATAGTCCAACTCTCACATCCATACATGACTACTGAAAAATACATAGCTTTGACTAGACGGACCTTTGTTGGCAAAGTAATGTCTGATTTTTAATATGCTGTCTAGTTTGGTCATAGCTTTTCTTCCAAAGGGCAAGCATTTTTTAATTTCATGACTGCAATCACCATCTGCAGTGATTTTGGAGCCCCCAAAAATAAAGTCTGTCACTGTTTCCATTGTTTCCCTATCTATTTGCCTTGACGTGATGGGACCAGATGCCATGATCTTAGTTTTCTGAATGTTGAGTTTTAAGCCAACTTTTTCACTCTTCTCTTTTGCTTTCATCAAGAGGCTCTTTAGTTCTTCTTCACTTTCTGCCATAAGGGTGGTGTCATCTGCATATCTGCTGCTGCTGGGTGCTAAGTCGCTTCAGTCGTGTCTGACTCTGTGTGACCCCATAGACGGCAGCCCACCAGGCTGCGCCATCCCTGGGATTCTCCAGGCAAGAGCACTGGAGTGAGTTGCCATTTCCTTCTCCAATGCATGAAAGTGAAAAGTGAAAGTGAAGTCGCTCAGTCGTGTCCGACTCTTAGCAACCCCAAGGACTGCAGCCTACCACAGGCTCCTCCGTTCATGGGATTTTCCAGGCACGAGTACTGGAGTGGGGTGCCATCGCCCTCTCCGTCTGCATATCTGAGGTTATAGATATTTCTCTCAGCAATCTTGATTCCAGCTAGTGCTTCATCCAGGCCGGCATTTCACATGATGTACTCTGCATATAAGTTAAATAAGCAGGGTGACAATATACAGCCTTAACATACTCCTTTCCCGATTTAGAACCAGTGTGTTGTTCCATGTCCAGTTCTAACTGTTGCTTCTTGATCTGCATACAGATTTCTCAGGAGACAGGTAAGGTGGTCTAGTATTGCCATCTCTTGAAGAATTTTCCACAGTTTTTTGTGATCCACACAGCTAGGGAGACTCAAGACCTGGAATCAGCAAGAGATACTGGAAGGCATGCAGCTGGGAAGGGAGCTGTTAGGACAGGCTGCTCTATCTGCAGGACTCACTAATTGGCCCTGTTCCTGGGAGTAGCTGTTGAAAAGGTCAAGTTTTGAAAAACCATGTTGCTTAGAGATTGTCAGCTCTCTCTACCATCCTCCCATGAGTCACCATGATGTCTTGGAAGGGTGGGGCTGGTTGGGAGACTTGGTTTTTCAATTTACCCTTCCCTCAGGGAATCCAGACTAGAGTGGAAGTCCAAGAACGCTGGTTTACCTCCACTGGCACCTTCGGGGAGATTGTCTGTAACCCAGCCCTGTCAGAGGGTGTAGCCTGGGAAAAGAAGGCTATGTGTCCATGTCATCATCTGCGGTAGATTCTTCTCAGTTATAGCTCATTTTGAACTCTCCCAAATTATATGCATGAATCTTTGCTATAATACACTCACAGAGCTTACTCAGAGCAAACTTTTGTGGCCACAGAAAGAGTAAAAAATCTTCTCAAATGCCCTCTTGCTATTGCCATGACTTTTTGTGACTAAATTTTAAATGACTTGTGAAATTTCCCGCTGAATTCTGTTTCTTGAGGATAATGCCATTTTTCTATAAGGGCCTCCCAGTTAACCATCTTCCTATGCGTAATGTCTCAAGCCTCAGTCTCTACCAAATGAGGGCATAGATTCAAGAAGTTTGAGGTCCCTGCCAGCTTCAGCTTTCTAACATCTGCTTGCTGCTCTGCAGAGCTCACCTCCCATGCACTGGATTTACGCATTAATAAGTTTGAAGCTCACTTTTCTCTGAGGCAAGATGGTTGGCATGATGTGATCTGGGCATGTTGTTGAACATTTTCTGTAGGATGTGACTGCTCTCCTTGCTTTCATATCAGGAGGCCTTGCATAAAGGTCACAATTATTGAGTTGATTTCCCCAAGAGATGGTTTTGTTTAAACAATTTTTTCCTCATTAAAATAGTCAATAAGTATGTATTACAGAAAATGTAGACAATTCAGAATATTATAAAGAGGGAATTAAGAATCATTTAAACTCGGACCTGTCATTGTTAACACTATGGCATGTATCATTACAGTAATTTTTTCTGTAATAATATAGTCAGATGATTTTTTAAAATGTTTGATATAGAATTGGAATCACACTTGCCAACCTTTTTTTTTTTCATTTTAACCTGGCTTTTCTCCCTTACTGATAAATGAGTAAGTTTCCTTTGTCATCATACGGTTAGCAGTGTGGACTCAGCAGCTAGCCTGTCTGGATTTGAATACCAGCTTTGTTATTTACTTGCTGTGTGACCCTTAGGCATGTCCTTTAATTGATAAAGGTACTGCAGTTTCCTTGTCTGAAAAATGGGAATATTAATTGTTCCTAATTCAAACAGTTGTTGTGAAAATTTAAGTGAGTCAACATTTGTCAAGTAGTTAGAATAGTACCTGACAAGTAGAAGTACAGGGTTTATATCAATAGGACTAGCTTTGGCTACTATTACTGCAGTAGTATTTTCTTCTACAATGTCATTTTATTTTATTTTTTTCATTTATTTTTATTAGTTGGAGGCTAATTACTTTACAATATTGTAGTGGTTTTTGTCATACATTGACATGAATCAGCCATGGATTTACATGTATTCCCCATCCCGATCCCCCCTCCCACCTCCCTCTCTGCCTGATCCCTCTGGGTCATCCCAGTGCACCAGGCCCGAGCACTTGTCTCATGCATCCAACCTGGGCTGGTGATCTGTTTCACCCTAGATAATAATAAAAATACAATGTCATTTTAAAGACTGGATAAGATTTCATTGTGTGGAATATAGCATAATGCATTTAATCAAGGTCCCATTGTTACATAGTGTTCTACTTTCTTGATATTATGAACAACAGTGCAAATAGACTTCCTTTTAAAAAAAATTATTGATATATAAAGGAAATCAACCCTGAATATTCGTTGGAAGGACTGATGCTGAAGCTCCAACACTTTGGCCGCCTGATGCAGAGAGCTGACTCATTGGAAAAGACCCTGACACTGAGAAAGATTGAAGGCAGGAGGAGAAGGGGGAGACAGAGGATGAGATGGTTAGATGGCATCGCCGACTCAATGGACATGCGTCTGAGCAAACTGCAGGAGATAGTGGAGGACAAGGAAGCCTATCATGCTGCAGTCCATGGGGTCACAAAGAGTTGGACACAGCTTAGTGACTAAATAACAAAATCGTTGATTTACAATGTTGTGTTTAACTTTTGCTGTACAGTCACTCAGTTATTCATACATATTCTTTTTCTTACTCTTTTCCATTATGGTTTATTACAGGATTTTGAATATAGTTCCCTGTGTTTTACAGTAGGTCCTTTTTGGTTACCCATCCTATATATAATTGTCTGCATCTGCTAATCCCAAACTCATAGTCTTTGCCTCCTCTTCCTCCACCTTTGCAAACACAAGTCTGTTCTTTATATCTGTGAATCTGTTTTTGTTTCATAGATATGTTTGTTTATGTCATATTTTAAATTATACATGTAAGTGATACCATATTAAATGTCCTTCTTTCATTGTGTTTGTAACAGGACAGTCTATATACCAGGTAAGGAAGGAATACAGTGACAGGAAGTAGAAGTACCATGTTTTACCTTCTTGGTTTTGAACTTGGTTGGAGAGGCAGAGAGAATGTCATTGCCTCCCTTTTGCCTGGAATGCTACTGCTCAGAAACTATTCAGAATTTTGGGCACTACCCAGTCTAATATCTGAAAGTCCTTCCTAGACTGAATCACCAGTAATCCCATTCTCAGATCCAACTGGAGAAGGATCCTTGCCCAGCTATGTCATATACTTCTAGTTCTTCATGCAGGAGCTATCATAAAATGACTCAGCTCTATGGGCTCAGCTGCAAGGAAGACTTGGGGATATTTAGTAAACTCAGCGTGTCGCTGGAGCCTCCATCTTTTCCAGGCTGTTTCATGTAAAGGTCCTGTCAGAGATGATCCCATTCTGTCTTAAGACTCAATTCCTGCAGTTATCTTTCCCAGCACTACTGGAGAGAATGGGAAGGGACTTTCTTCTCTGTTCTAATCCTCTGTCCTTAGTTATGGGAATGATTCCAATGTATTCTGATAGCATGAGACCAGTATCCTCTCTACAGGTTGAAGGAGTTACAGACTCAGAGGTATCAGGTGGCCTCATGGAACAACTTTATGTAAAAAAGCTGTGCCAGTGCAGATGAACACTACTAATGGGCATTATTTGTTGGAGGGTGAGTGAGGACAATGACTTATAAAATCACCTTCAAACTCTACATGGGAAAGTCTGTTGAATGGTTGTTCTTACTATCTCTCTGTTAAGTGTACCACCAACGAAATCACTCCTAGTCCAAAGTACATAACCTACTATAATATATCCTAGAAGATTCACTTCTGAATTTCTGCCTTTGTTATCTACTGGTTCCTCTGGAAAGTATTACCTCCTAGGTTCCCTGGAAGATTCTGCCCACCCTCTGTCCTATAAGGTACTGGCTAAATACACTTCCTAGAGAATTCACTTAACGCATGGAGGCAGGAGCACTCTTCCCTAACCTCAAGTGTGTTCAGTCAACGGGACATTTAACATGGTGCCATGGGCCTATGTTTCTGCCACGTGGGTGGAAACCTTAGAATATAAGGATGACACCACCAACCTTAAATAGAAGGAGTGGTGAGATGGGCAAATCTAGAAGATTTACTGTTAGAAGTCAGGGTAGTAATTGTTCTTATGGAGGGAAAGGAGTATAGGGGAGGCTTCTAGGGGGCTAACAGTCTGCATTTTGACCTGGGTCCTGGCTACATGAGTGTCTTCATTCGTGAATGTTCAGTGACCTGTACACTCATGATAAGTGTTCTTTTTGTACGAGTGTTTTACTTCAATTAAAATAATTTTTTAAGAAGAGGATAAACAAAGGGCGATCCACCTCTATTAAGACTAGTGGCTCTTTCCTAGGGCTACCAGATTTAGCGAATAAAAGTACAGAATACTCAGTTCAAATAAACAGCAAATGATTTTTTAGTGTATGTATGTCTTTTTATTATTTTATTATTTCATTTATTTTTATTAGTTGGAGGCTAATTAATTTACAATATTGTAGTGGTTTCTGCCATACATTGACATGAATCAGCCATGGATTTACATGTGTTCCCCATCCCGATTCTCCCTCCCACCTCCCTCCCCATCCCATCCCTCTGGGTCATCCCAGTGCACTAGCCCTGAGCACTTGTCTCATAAATCCAACCTGGGCTGGCGATCTGTTTCACACTGGATAATATACATGTTTCAATGCTATTCTCTCAGATTATCCCACACTCGCCTTCTCCCACAGAGTCCAAAAGTCTGTTCTATACAACTGTGTCTCTTTATCTGTCCTGCATATAGGGTTATCATTACCATCTTTTTAAATTCCATATATATGTGTTAGTATACTGTATTGGTGTTTATCTTTCTGGCTTACTTCACTATGTATAATGGGCTCCAGTTTCATCCATCTCGTTAGAACTGATTCAAATGTATTCTTTTTAATGGCTGAGTAATATTCCATTGTGTATATGTATCATAGCTTTCTTATCCATTTGTCTGCTGATGGGAATCTAGGTTGCTTCCATGTCCTGGCAATTATAAACAGTGCTGCAGTGAACATTGGGGTGCACATGGCTCTTTCAATTCTGGTTTCCTCAGTGTGTATGCCCAGGATTGGGATTGCTGGTATGTCCCATGCAATATTTGGGACATATTTGTACTATAAAAGTATTTATTGTTTATCTGAAATTTAAATATAGGAGGTAGAAATGAGAATAAGTGCTGTAGTATTTCACTTTCTCCATTCCTCCTTCATTCATACCTCTCTCCTCCTGTTTTGGGTTTCTCATTACCTCATTCATATCGAAGAAAAGAGGGAAAAAAAGATAAGCAAAAGAAATAAAGTAGTGCCCAAATCGTTTATGCTTTCATTGTTTGAATCTGCAATTCTGTTGGTTGGTGTTTCTGAAAATTCAATCCTGATTTGTCTATGTTATTTTTTTTCTTCCCCCCCTCCCCCCTATTTCACCCTTCCTCAGAACTTTGTAACCTTTGCTTAGATGGAAGTTGAATCCTTCTCAGTATAATCAGTGTTTTTCCTGCCTTTTCCTACTAGGTTTCATAGACTAACCTTGAAAAATCTATTTGTTATTGACCTCTGAAAGGTCACCCTTCCTTTTTCTCTTTCCAACAATAATATGCACCTGGGACATTTCAACTACGCTTCTTACACACATTTGAACCAAGTTTTCAGAATTCTACCTTCCTTTTCTATAATTTCCACTCCTAAAGGTAAAGAAATTCAAGTCCAAATTATTAATTATAACAAGTCCTAGTTATCAGAGACAACTAGGCTCTGTCAGCAAATGGAATCAAATGCCAAAGGTTTTGTGCTTTGCCATATTTTCAGTTCATAGAGATGGGCATAATAAAGTGAAATTATTTCCTGCTTCCCTGAAGGCATCCAAGTTGTGATTTTTGTAATGCCAAGACAACTACCCACTTAATTTAGATTAAAATTCTCAAGTCAAAAATGATTTTGATATACTTTTATTTAAACAATAAGTACATCTCTTGAAATGCTTGAGAAGAGTATGAAACGTGGGGAAAAGGAAGTTACACCCACATCAAAGAAAGATCATAATGTATCTCAATAACCGATATTTGGAACCTTGGCTCTAAAGACTGTAGCTGCCTGATCTTTTAAAAAGTGAGTGAATTTTCTGTAATGTTATCACTGATGTATATTTCTGATTGAATCACTTCAGTAATCATTGACCAAATTGTTTCTGAATGAGCAACACGTTTCCACATTATTTTTCACACAATTGATTGAGCAAACTGGCTATCTTGTTGTGGAAACTCAAACCTTTTAAAATCATGTATACATACATGAATCATGAATATATATATCCATTACTCCTTTTAAACCTTTTAAAATCATGTGTGTATATATATATATATGGAGATATATATACCATGTATATGTATATGGAGATATATATATTCTTTACTCCTGTGTTAATAAGTTTTACTGTGACCAATTTCCTTTGCAGAGAGAGAGAGAGAGAGCAAGAAGGAGAGAGAGGATGGGGGTATAATGATAGAGACTCAGTGTGTGCAGAGGAGAATTTAAAAGTATGCAAAGACAAATTAGTATAAAAGCATCATAAATAAGGCAAAAAAGGTTTTAATTTTTATGAAACAGTATTAGCATATACACATAAATCAAGTAGCTCTGATTTTTCAGAACACTTTATAAGTATTACTAAAAGGTTTATTAATCAGTAAATGATGTAGACAACTGCAGAATCTTTAACACTGAAATTGTATTTTCTCTTTTTTGGAATAGTATTTTCAACTCTGAGAGTTCCATTGCAAATACAATAGTGACCTTTAGCAGCTAAATAACCTCCCAGGAACCTGCTGGGTTGTTACCAATTACTTACCAACTATTGCTCTTATAGTCTCTGATGTTCCTTTGACAGAGATCTCTAAAGTCTATCCCCAACCTACTTTTACACCTGTATCTCCCACAACCTCCAATTGCCTTGGGTTATTTCTGATCTGGTCTCTTTTTTGGTTCTATGCCCCTGGGGCTGCCAGAATACCAGCTCCTTCCTGCCCACCCAAATCCTCCCCCACTGTCCAGGACTGGCTCAGACCCACCACCTTCATTAAATTATGTCTGCCTTCTCTCGTTCACAGCCATCCTCTCTTTGCCTACCTATATTGCTGGATCACTGTATCACTATTGTGGCATTTTATTGCATACTAGCCTGTATCAACATCTGCAGTGTTTTCTTAAAGAGTTATTTAACATTCATGTATGTTTGAACATACTTGTTGTAAATGATAAAGTTTCATACTAATGCACATGTTATTATCATTATTAACTAGTTTATAACACTCCCCAAGTTATGGGGATTGTGCATAGATTTTTGTATGACATCAGGGAGAGCAGTGCATATGCCATGGTCCCTCTGAAAATACTTTCTGATGAATGAATGCATGGAGGGTCAGTGGACTTGGAGCTAAACCACCGTAGTTTGCATTTGACACGTTATCTGTCTGAATTGAAAGTAATTATTTAATCTCCACTTCAGTTTCCTTATTTATAAAATGGGATAATAATGGTACCTACTTCATAGAATTGCTTTGAGAATTAAATGAAATCATACATGTAAAGTGACTTACAAAGCATGCTTAGCACACAAGTATTCCATAAGTATTAGTTATTTGAATGAATGAACAAAACAGAATGGACTACTACATTTTAAAATCTAGAAAAAATAATGACTGTTTTTATTATCCCTAGAATGCTGAGTGCAAAATAATATAGTACATAAGAATGTTAAGGGAACTGAGTATTCTCTTTAAGATATGTCATGCATGCATGCTAAGTCCTATCTGACTCTTTGTGATGCTACGGACCATAGCCACCAGACTCCTCTGTCCTTGGGATTTTCCAGGCAAGAATACTGGAGTGGACTGCCATTCTCTCCTCCAGGGGATCTTCCTGATCCAGGGATCAAACCTGTGTCTCTTAAGTCTCCTGCATTGGCAGGCAGGTTCTTTACCACTAGCACCACCTGGGAAGCCCTCAAGATGTGTCATGATGTGTATATTTATTCCTGAAGAGACTTTTCAGGGTGAAGTTTATATTCAATATTGTTTTGTATTTTTCAAATAAAAATTCATGTAAGGTTTATATAGAAGAGATTTTGGTACACTTATTTTTCTAGACATCACTGAATAAATAACATTGCTGCATATTCCTTTGTTTTATGTTATTTAGAAGATAGCACTTAAAAGCAGCAATTAATTCCAGATGATTTCCTGTTTATATCTGTGTTGAGCTACTTTTGTAAAAAAGTATGGGTTAATTTTGAAGTAGAAAATGATAATAGCAATTTCATGAGGAACTTCTTGAAAAATATTTGTTTCTAAAAGTTTCTCAAAACATTTCTCAAAACATTCCTAGGTTAATTTAGCAAATTAAATGTCTTCTGTCAAATTTGTTATGATTAAAACATAAAGATTTCCATCACTAATGATTTACACATGTATCAACCTTAAATCAAGTGAGTTTTATTGCTCTGTGGAGCCATCTGCTGGTCAGTGGTGTTATAGGTATATAAAATTTTTTGAAGGAATGAATCTGTGACTCTAGCAAAACCTACAGAAAATATCCTTCCAGATATAAAAAATGAGAGCAATTTGGCTCTAAGATAATGGAGACAATCACATTTAGAAAACAAATAGAGTGTATATTGGGGGAAATTGTTTCATTCATTCAGCAAGTTTTTGTAAACTTCTCCCTGCTAATTGAAATGAGTAAAACATGTGAAACTGAAACTGTTAGTCGCTCTGTCATGTCTAACTCTTCCATGGAATTCTCCAGGGAGGAATACTGCAGTAGGTAACCATTCCCTCCTTCAGGATATCGTCCCAATCCAGGGATCAAACCCAGGTCTCCCACATTGCAGGCAGATTCCTTACCAGCTGAGCCACCAGGGTATATACACACACACACACATATACTTTATAGTATGTAGTTTTTTGAAAGCCATATAGATCAATAGTATTAGAGATGAAAGTCATGGTACTAACGGTGCCCACAGGAGGTTAGGTTGTGAGCAAAAATGCTATTGTTGATATTACTGTTGCTTATAACAGAACTAAGTTAATAAGTGTATTTTACGAGCATGCATGTGCATTGATTTTACCCCCCAATTTGATTTACAGCATTATGTTTCTATACGTCTTTTGTAATGTGTGAAAGTGAAAGTCGCTCAGTTGTGTCCAACTCTTTGTGACCCCATGGACTGTACAGTCCATGGAATTCTCCAGGCCAGGATACTGAAGTGGGTAGTCTTTCCCTTATCCAGGGGGATCTTCCCAATCCAGGGATCAAACCCAAGTCTCCCACATTGCAGGCAGATTCTTTACCAGCTGGGCCGCAAGGGAAGCCCAAGAATGCTGGAGTGGGTAGCCTATCCCTTCTCCAGTGTATCTTCCCGACCCAGGAATTGAACTGGCATCTCCTTAATTGCAGGTGGATTCTTTACAAACTGAGCTATCAGGGAAGCCTCTTGTAATGTGTTCACATTTTTTATTTCTTACACCATGACATTTCCCTATGTAATTTAATTTTCATCTTTATATAAACATTTATATATTTACATTATATTTATTACATGATATTTATATTATGTAAATATCATTTACATATTATATATTACAAATATGAATTGTATTAATATATGTACTACATGTATATGTTTATATACACATATGTATACATGTTATGTGTATATTACATATATTATACCTTATATGTATATTATAAATAGAAATTATAATTACATAAATATAAATTATATTTATAATATAATACATTGTATTGTATGTAATAAAATGTATTTAGCTCTGATATTATACTTATTATTTATATATTTGTTATTTATATGTACCTATTATATATTAACATGATATAACATACTTTATTATATGGTATATATATATTTAGCTCTGATCTTTTTCCTTCAGCAGCTGTTCAATGGTATCCTAGATAAATTTTACATATATCCTTGAGTATTACCTTTAGGACAATCTGCTTGGCATTTTTTGATGTGTATTATCAAAATGTAGAAGGCTAAGGTTGTTTCTGGTAGGGATTTATTGGGATGGTGTGAAAAGAGCACAGAGCCAGGAGTTAAAATAGTTGTCTCAGTTTCCTCATTTGTAAAATTATGATAATTAACCTTTACAGCTGAATTTAACAGTTTTAGATGTACTTTTATAATAATTTCCTCTCCATCCTACTCCACAGGAAACCATTTTTCAGGTTAATTAGAATAACTGATTGTAAATACTTTGAACAGAGTAGAACAGGCTGTTCAAAGGGACAGATGGTCTAACTCTTGACCACCGTCTGCTAATGGTTCCACCCAGTCTGCCTGACTCTTACTCATGCCCTACTCTTGACCTCTTTAAACACTCATTGTAGTTTCCACCTACCATCTGAAGGCAAAGATGAAGGGTATATATAAGTAATAAGATACTGCTCACGTCTCTCTCAGGTCTTTAAAAGTCTTGCTATTTGCCTTATAATGATGTTTTTCGACTCTAATTCTTGTTTGTGTGTCATATAGTGTGCTAATAATAGATCAAGGTGACCTCTTGGTAGGGAAGGTTGAATAGAACCTGGCAATTTCTGGAGTCTTCATTTTGTATGACAGTCAAGAGGTAATAGAGAATAATGGGAAAATACTGGGTCAGACCTTATTTAATTTTAACATTTCATCTATTTGCTTGCAAGCACAATAAAATCATGATAAAGCATTGAAAGAATGTAAGAAACAAAAGAGATGCCTTTGATTTGAAAGTCACTGTTACATGGACTTGCTAGCAGGATCTCTGTAGTTTTTTGTTACTTCCTGCATCAACAGCTCATGTGGGTGTTCTGATATCAGGGTTAGGTAAAGCCTTTCCCTCATGATGGCCTCTAGTGAGTGTCTATCATGTGTTTAACTCCTGTTCTTACTGTTGTGGTCTCACATTTAGAATCCATTATTCCCTAAGTCATAGTTTTTTCTGACTGATTATTGTTTATTAGTTATTCTCACCTGGAGCTTGTCTGTGGTAAGTTTTACATCATGTTGCTCTTCTTGCCTCATAGCTGAAATTTTTTGTTGTTGTTGTTCTTTGTGTTCTCTGAAAGTTTGAATCTCTATCTTATTGCACCTCTACTATTTCACAAGCATTTCCTCTACAGTTCAGGATCTCATACATCACTGAACTGTGTTTACATATTTTTAAAAAAAACTTTTAACCTCTTAAGCAAATACTGAAAACAATGTTTGAAAGTCACCAAGTAAGTAAATAATATTCAGAAACAAGTGTATTTCTTATAAACACTCTTATGAGCTGTATTAAGTTGAAAACAGGTATTGTAGACTGTTCTAAACTTAATTTAAAAATATGAAGTAAACCAATGCTTTGAGATATATGTAATTCCTTTAAAAAAATCACTGTACATTTGTCATAAGTTTGTAAATTAACAGTCAGTGGGAGTGAACCCATGAAATGGTAGCTGAGTCTCAGGATTTTTTCTGTTTACAAAATTACATTTTGTAAATGGAAAAAATATATTAATGATATAAGAATATTAATTGTACTTGCCTCATAAGTTTTAGTAAGCATTACAAATAAGATAATGTATGCAAAACCAATTATTGTGCTCAGTCAAAGATGGGGAAACCGTGGAAACAGTGACAGACTTTATTTTTTTGGAGTCCAAAATCACTGCAGATGGTGATTGTAGCCATGAAATCAAAAGATGCTGCTCCTTGGAAGAAAAGTTATGACCAACCTAGATAGCATATTAAAAAGCAGAGACATTACTTTGCCAACAATGTCTGTCTAGTCAAAGCTATGGCTTTTCCAGTAGTCATGTACGGATGTGAGAGTTGGACTATAAAGAAAGCTGAGTGCCAAAGAATTGATGCTTTTGAACTGTGGTGTTGGAGAAGACTCTTGAGAGTCCCTTGGACTGAAAGGAGATCCAACCAGTCCATCCTAAAGGAGATCAGTCCTGGGTGTTCATTGGAAGGACTGATGTTGAAGCTGAAACTCCAATACTTTGGCCACCTGATGCAAAGAACTGACTCAATGGAAAAGACCCTGATGGGGGCAAGATTGAAGGTGGGAGGAAAACGACAGAGGACCAGATGGTTGGATGGCATCACCAACTCAATGGACATGAGTCTGAGTAAACTCCAGGAGTTGGTGATAAACAGGGAAGCCTGGCGTGCTGCAGTCCATGGAGTCGCAAAGAGTCAGACACAACTGAGCGGCTAAACTGAACTGATTGTGCTCAGTCAGTTATTATGGTATAATATATTTTTACTCCCACTTGGAATGAAAATTGCAGAGAGAAAAAAAATCAGCTGCTAACTAACACAAACTCTTTTGTAACTGCTTCTGGAAAGGGCTGGTCTTGTGACAGACATGCTGGTGATGCTAAAGGAAAGAGAAGAACACATAACCTTTCCAGAGCCATGGACATCAATACGGCATTCATCTGCTAATGTTCTACGTGCCCATCTTGCTGTTGAGTTGATTCTCTTCTCCCCATGCCTTTCACAATCAAAAACATGGTTGAGGAAACAGAGAACAACAACCCTGACATCCTTGTCTTTTTTGATAATAGCCATTCTAACAGAGGACTTCTCTGGTGGCTCAGATTGTAAAGAATCGGCCTACAATGAGGGAGACGTGAGTTCGATCCCTGGGTTACGAAGATCCCCTGGAGGAGGGCATGGCAACCCACTCCAGTACTCTGACCTGGAGAATCCCCATGGATAGCGGAGGCTGGCGGCCTACAGTCCCTGGCATCCCAAAGAGTCAGACACAACTGAGCAACTGAGTACAGCACAGCACATTCTAACAGATGTGAGGCAGTATCTCACTGTGGATTTGATTTGCATTTCCCTGATGATTAGTGATCTTGAATGCCTTTTCATGTACCTTTTGACTGTTTATATGTTCTCTTTGGAAAAATGTCTGTTCAGGTCCTTAGCTCACTTTTTAATTTGATTATTTGTTTTCTTGCTATTGAGTTCTATGAGTTCCATATGTGTTTTGGATATTTACTCCTTTTTTATTTTAACTTTTATTTATTTTTAATGACATTAAACACAACTGCTACAAGGGGAAAAACATGATACACAGGAGGCACCAAACTTCAGTTTCATAATTGATCCTGACAACAACCAAAGTAAATTGGGGTCAAATTAGATGGAAAACTACAGGTTATTTCAGGCTCTTTTAGTTACAAGTAAACTATGTAAACAGCACAAGTCTACTCTGCAGTGTTAAGACCCCTGTGGTGAGAATGTCATCACAGATAAAGAAAGCTCGGTAGGCAGTTCAATGCACAGAGCCCTTACTCAAATGAAACAATACAGCAAGAATTCTACATGAAAATTAGACTTAAGAGGCCAACACCAAATATGAGATACGTAAGTGCTTTTAAAAACAAATTCAAACTCCAGATTCTACCCACTATCATCTTTAAGGCGAACATGCCTGATAATGAGTTTTCTTTGGCTTTGTTTTTCTTCTTAAAGAATACCATGTTAGCCGCTAGGGAACAGTTCTCTCCTCCCCAAGTCCAACAGATTTAATTAAGCTGCTAAAGCTTTGGAAAAACAGAATTATTTGAGCAAAGAGGAAATGTGATTGTCACATTTTCCAGATAACCCGTCACTCATTAGATTTGGCAAAGGCGGTGCTCCCGTGACACGTCAGTCTTAAACCTTCCTGCACCAAGGAGGTAAGAGCGTGAGACTTCAGACTTCTGCCCAAGCAAACGGCCATCCCTTTACTCCTTGGTGATCTGTGGGGAACAAGACAACTACAATGCTAGATATTCCAGCAATACTTAGTTCTAATTGTGCTATAGTTTCAAAGTTGGATATTTGTCTGTCCCATTCCATCAAGCTGATTTACGCAAACTTGGAGAAGTGACTGACGTTGTAAATGCCAACTGAAATAACAGATTTTGACTCTTGCCTTTGAACAGAACTTCTCCTTTGCATTTTGGCCCCAGACTCTCAGCCAAATTTCCAAGGAAAAGAGACTCCTTGACTGGACAGAAATGGTAAACACTTAGGGACATCCATCTAAATTTACTGGTAACAATGACCAAGTTTCTCCCAAGTCAGTTTCTAAAGCACAGTAGGATGTTTATGTTAGGTTACTTGCAGACAAAGATGGGGCTGATGGAACAACAAAACCTGACAGGCAGTGAGCCCAGTATCACAGGATGTGCTACAGCAACTAGGTACAACCTTCACTGAGAGTGAACAAGAGCACAAATGCCAGACTGTAAAATCTCCCAAGAGATGTCTAGAGCCGTCTGTAAAGAGAATAACAAACTCCAAAGACATCCATTAAGGTAGCTGCACAAAGCTCATCAACTTGGCTTAAGAGTACTAATCCTTAAGATGAGGTAATGCTTTGTGCACAGGCTTCATCAAAACTTTTAAATCCACTTTAGTAGTTTTGTAAAACTGTACATCCTCTGACCAAGTGAGGAGGTGGTAACATCTAGATCAAAAGGCACCTCTTATTAACTAATAATGGAGACAAAGGACAGCTTCTCAAAAGTCTCTTCTATAGGATGGAGGCTCACTAACTAACTCGCCAACTCATACTCAAAGCTGGGTTCAGCAGATGAGACTGAAGACCAACTCACACCTCTCAATAGCACTGCCTTCTGGCCTGTCCTAGAGTCAAGACTCTCGGTGGGTAGCTCTTCAGTAAAGAGTGCAATGAGGCTGTTCTTAAGAGGCATCTCTATGTCCAAAAGGATACAGGAATATGCCAGTAGAGCCCTAAGATCACTGGGGAAACAAGGAAGGAAGGAAAACCCTTGAAGAAAGACAGAGAAGGCAATCAGTCACAAGACCACAGATCAACAGAGGTTGTTAGTCACCAGTCTTCTGTTAAGAGTTAAGATATGTAAGACTTGTAAACACTACTGTGCAAAATAAATTTAATGAAGAATGGAAAAAAAAAAAGAAGCCAAAAAAATAAAGGCAGCTAGTAGGTACAAAAAGAAGAGAAGATTTACACTTTTAATCTGTCCTTTCAACTACTTCAGATGTCCTGAATTACTAACTTTAAAATACTGACGGGTATTCAGAGATTCACATAAAAAAAGTAAGAAGGGTTGTTAAAAGTGACTTGTATCCATTTATAAGTCATCAGCAATAATTAAAACTGGTTTGCAGCCTGATAAAGAATCTCTTCCTTCAAGAGATTAAAGAATGATTTCTTTAATTTAAATTAAAAAATTAAAACTATGTCAACTCAACACTGCTTAAATGCATACACACACACAGAAATGAAGGACCCTATACAAAAAATTTCAAGTCAGCAATATGCATTTCCAAAAGGTGACAAGTTCTTTAAATAAAAATATTGTGAAAAATAAAATTCTAAATCTACAATGCATGGAACAGCAAAAGATGAGATGCTGCTCTGGACAGGACCCTGGATAGGGCCTTCACTGCTGATGGGAGGAGACAAGTGGACCGTATGGGAAATCTGGTAGACGCTGGAACCGATGGTGGCTTCGCTTATTCTGGTCAACCCACTGGGTCAGACTGTATCTTTGCAGATTTCTCTGTCGAAACCGGGCGTAGTTTCACCTGGTGAGGTCTGAAGGATGCTGCCATTTCTGGTTGTGCATGGGATGAACTTGATCCATCAAGGCACACAGCTCCCCCAAGGTACCTTGGTTTGAATCCACTGGGTCTTCTATATGAGCAATCTCATTCCTGAGATAACTTTGCTTCTGCTTTTCCAGGTCTGACGGTGAAAACGTCGGAACATTAGTCCTTGTTTTGGCTTGCAGAACAGGAATGACTTTGCCTAGTCTCTTTTCATGGACCTTTAGCTTCCCAGAATCCTTGTCAAGAACATCTTTGCTTGATGAACTGGAAACTGGTAACTTCATTTCAAAACTTGATTTATATGATCCATTTCTCCAGGATGACCCTGTATTAGAAGTCTCTGAATGGTCCAAGATCTGAGAGAATACAGGTGTAGGTTTCTTACTGCTGGATATATTTTTATTAGAGACAGTATGTTGAAAATTATTGTTTGAAGAAGGGAGTGGGGGCCCATCATAGGCAGAGTTTTTGGGGCTGATCCCTTCAGATTCTGTGCAAAGTGTGCTCTCATTTGGGCTAAGATCATCTTCTCTCATCTCTTCCCCAAGGGAGGAGGGTTTTTCAGTAACTCTGGATGTAACTTTGGACACATAAATCTTGTCCTTATCAAGTACAATATCACAGACTGTTGGATCAAATGGTGCAACTGTAACTTTTATAAGATTCTTGTGCAAAGCGTCTGTTCAGTGGTTTAGTAGGAGTTGGTCCATGACCAACTGATGTAGTTAGTTGAGGTAGTTTGAATGTGTCAGGGGTCTCAGCTTCTGGTCCCATGTTGTATGGTGAATCTTTCTCTTGGGGAGTGTCAAGTGGAATTTGACTCCCCTTCTCTCCCTTCTCAACATTCCTGCTGTCATCATTAGGCAACCCTCCTCCCCAAGGAAAGTGCTCATTTGATAGGTCATCATCCTTCAAGAGTTCCTGAATCTGTTTCTCTGTGAAACTGAAATGGCCATCATCTTCTCCATCAGATAGCTCCAGCAAGGAGTCATCCAATTCATCCTCATCCAAGGAACTCCAAGAAAAAGGAGCATTGTCTTTAGGCAAGAGAGAGGTACCAGAAGACTGTTCAGAGGGCACTAGTGAGCACATCATATAAGAAGAAAAAAAATTGTCTTTCATACTGTATGGAGCTGCTGGTGTGATCTCTGCCTTTGCCACGAGACCAAATGGAAAAAGGGTTCAGCTCCTGCTAGCTGTTCCTTTCAGGAGACTTGTCAAAATGATTGACTCCCACCTTCCAGATTATTTTGAAGCAAATCCCAGGCATCACATCACTTCATCTCTGGAAGCTGGGCCACAGCCTAGGCGAACGACTGCTGGATATTTACTCCTTATCATATATATGGTTTGCAGATATTTTTTTCCCATTCCATAGGTTACCTTTTCATTGTGTTGATTGTTTCTGTTTGCCTTGAAGAAGCTTTTTACTTTGATATAATCCCAGGTGGCCCTAGTGATAAAGAACCTGCTTGCCAATTCAGGAGCTGTGGAGATGAAGGTTTGATTCCTGAGTTGGGAAGATCCCCTGGAGGAGGGCATGACAGTCCACTCCAGTATTCTTGCCTGAAGAATCTCATGGACAGAGAAGCCTGGTGGGCTAAAGTCCATAGGGTCACAGAGTCAGACACGGCTGAAGTGACTTAGCATGTTCATGCACAGTCCCACATATTGATTCTTGTTTTCGTTGCTTATGCTTGTGATGTCATATCCAAAAATCACTGCCAAGACCAATGTCAAGGAGCTTTCCCATATATTTTTTTCTAGTAATTTTATGGCTTAAGGTCTTACAATTAAGTCTTCAATCTATTTTGAGTTAATTTTTGTGAGTGCTATAAGATGAGGATCCACTTTCATTCTTTTGCATGTGGATATATAGTTTTCCCAATGTTATCTATTGAAGAGACAATCTTATTCCCATTAAGCATTCTTGGATCCTTTGTCAAATGTTAGTTTGCCATGTATACATGAGTTTATTTCTAGGCTCTCAATTCTGTTACATTGATCTATGTGTCTGTTTTTATGCCAATACCATACTGACTTTACTTCTATAGCTCTGCAATATAATTTGAAATCAGGATATGTGATGCCTCAAGCTTTATTCTTTCTCATGACTGCTGTGGCTGTTTAGGGGTTTTGTGGTTCCGTATGAATTTTAGGATTGTTTTCTCTAGTTCTGTGAAAATTGTCATTGAAATTTTGATAGGAATTGCATTTATAGATGGCTTTGGGCAGTATGGACAATTTAAGAATATTAACTTTCAGTCCATGAACACAGTATATCTTTCCACTTATTTGTATCTCCATTTCTTTCATCAGCATCTTATAGTTTTCAGTGTATAGATCCTTGGTTAAAGTTATTTCTAAGTATTTTATTGTTCTTAGTGTTATCATGAATGGGATTGTTTTCATTATTTCTTTTTGTATAGTTTCCTGTTCCTATATAGAAATAAACTGATTTTTGTATGTTGTTTTTTGTGTCCTGAAACTTTATTGAATTCATTTATTGATTCTAACAGTTTTTTGGGTGCAGTCTTTAGTATTTTCATATTATCAGCAAATAGACATAATTTTGCTTCTTCTTTTCCAGTATGGGTGCCTTTTATTTCTTTTTCTTGCCTAACTGCTCTGGCTAGGACTTCCAATACTATATTGACAAGAAGTGGTGAGAGTGCTCACCTTTGTGTTGATCTTGATCTTAGGGGAAGGCTTTCAATCTTTCACCACTGACAATGATATTAGCTATGGATTTGTCATATGTGGCGTTTATTGTGTTGGAGTATGTTCCTTCTAAACCCATTTTAAGATTTTTTATTATGAAAGAATATTGAATTTTGTTAAATGCTTTCTCTGCATCTATTGAGATGATCGTTTGATTTTTGTGTTTCATTCATTTAATGTGGTTTATCACATTTATTGGTTTGCATATGTTGAGTCATTCTTGCATCCCAAGAATAAATCCCATGTAATCATGCGGTACAATCCTTTTAGTGTGCAATTGAATTGGGTTTCCTAGTATATTGTTAAATATTTTTATATCTAAATTCATCAGGAATATTGGCTTCTGCTTTCTTTTCTTGTAGTATCCTTATCTGGCTTTGGTATCAGGGTAAGGCTAGGCTCATAAAGTGAATTTGTGAGTGTTCTCTCTTTGAGTTTTTTTTTGGAAGAGTTTGAGAAGAATTGATACTAAATTCTTCAAAAGTTTGGTAGATTTCATCTGTGAAGCCATCTGGTACTGGACTTTTCTGAATTGGGGTTTTCAATATTATGATTTTTTTTATTACTCCTTTGATCCCCTTATTTATATTGGCCTGTTCAGGCTTCCTACTCTTAATTCAACCTTGTTAAGTTGTATGTTTCTAGGAATTTATTCATTTCATACTATTTTTGGTATGTAGTTGTTCACATTATTCTCTTATGATCCTTTGTATTTCTGTGCTAACAGTTGTACGGTCTCGTTTCATTTCTAATTATTTTTATTTGAGTTCTGTCTCTTTTCTCTTGGTAATCTAACTAAAACTTTGTCAATTTTGATCACCTTTAAAAAACAAACCCAACTCTTAATTTTGTTGATCTTTCCTATTTTTTTTCTACTCTCCATTTTATTTATACTCTGATCTTTGTTATCCCTTTCCTTCTGCTAACTTGAATTTTGTTTGTTCTTTTTTCCCTAGTTCCTTGAAGTGTGAAGTTAGATTGTTTATTTTAGATCTTTCTTGCTTCTGAATATAGGGGTTTATTACTCTGATTTTCCCCCTTGGAACTGCTTTTTCTACATCCCTTAAGTTTTGTATCTTGTATTTCCATTTTCATTCATCCCAAGATATTTTTGATTCTATTTTGATAAGTATTCTTTGACCTATTGGTTGTTCAGTAGCATATTGTTTAATCCCCACATATGTGTGAATTTCCCAGTTTTCTTCTTGTAGTTTATTTCTAGTTTCATACCCATGTGGTTAAAAAAGATGCTTGAGATGATTTCAGTCTTCCTAAATTTACTAAGACTTGTTTTGTGGCCTTGCACTTGAGAAGAATATATATTATGTTGATTTTGGATGGATGTTCTGTATGTTTCTGTGAACACCGGCTAATCTAACACATTATTTAAGTTCAATGTCTTCAAAGTCAATGATTCTTTTTTCTGCTTGATCAAATCTGCTATTGAGCCTCTCAACAAATTCTTCAGTTCAGTCATCGTATTCTTCAGCTCCAAAATTTGTCTGATTCTTTTTTTCCTCTTTGTGCAACTTCTTTTTTTATTTTTATGTTGTTTTCCTAATGTTTGTAAGTTGTATGCCTGTGTCCTTTTGTAGCTCTCTGAGCATTTTTAGAACAATTATTTTTAATTCTTTGTCAGGTAATTCATGTGTCTGTTTCTTTGGGGTCAGTTACTGAATGTTTACTCTGTTCCTTTGGTAGTGCTATGGTTCCTTGATTCTTTGTGATTCCTATAGTCTTGTGTAGGTATGTGGCTATTTGAAGAAGCAGTCGCATTTTCCATGCTTTGTGGACTGACTTCAGTTAGGAAAGACCTTCACTTGTGAATGGGGACACACTAGAGTACACTGTGATTTTGAGTCTAGTGGCACAGGGCAGCAAGTGTGGGCATTTGTGGTGACTCCAGATCCAAAGAGGCATCCTGGCTCTTTGACTCAGGCTGCTGGAGAACACAGCATCAACTATGTGCTTCGTGGCTGGCACCCTGGGGAATCTCTAGTGGTTGCAAATGCTGTTGGGGTCCTCACTAGTACCTCCAGGTCCAGGTGTTAGGCGTCAGGACATGCGAGAGGAGTGGCTGGTGCTGGTGGTGTGCACACACATGCAGTGACAGGGGCCTACTGCAGACACACACAGAGTGGTGGGCCCACAGCAAACGGAAAGGATCAGGCAAGCGGTGGTACACCTGCAGCCATTAGGCCCCAGCTGTTAGCACACACACTGCCAGGTCTTACCACGGGAGCAGTGGAGACCAATGCTAGAGGTCAGGCTGGGGTGTTCAGGTACATAGCTGGAGGGCCTAGCTTCTGATGAGTCCCATGGTGCAGGCCGGTGACAGGAATCAGGGTCAGTGGGCACATGTGGCTATGGATCTTGCCACAGGGACACACACATCAGTGGGGGCTGATGACAGATGACAGGCTGGCAGCTTGCAGGGGGTTAGCTGAAGGACTAGCCCTGAGTGTACACATTGATAGGGCACAGATGTGAGGGCGGTGTCTTGCATTCAAGTAGTGGCAGAGGCCTAGACCAGCTACCAGTCCAGGCCCTAAGCTTCTCAGTAAAGGTGGGGAGATGAGAGGAAGATGGGAAAGACTCAGCTGGCTGGTGTCTGTGCACATGAATACCCGTGGGGCAAAAAATGGTGAAATCTGGAAGGATTCTGTGGGAGCTGTGCTGGCTGTTGGGTTCTTCTTAGGTGAAAGTTGCTGAGGTCCTCAGCCAAGCAGGTCACTGGAAACTGGTTGCTCCTACTGCGTGGCTGACACTGGTAGCCCCTGCTTTTCTCCTTGTTTGTAGCCACCTCTGTAGATCTCAGATTTGTAGTTCTCTGGGTGAAGTAAAGCCAAAGAGGGTCCTTAATGTGGTGCACCAAAAGCCTGAGGACCAGATTGCTCACTCTGCTCTCCCAGCAATGGGAACTCTTTCCAGTCAGGGAATTTTCTCCTGACATTGAGCAGTGCCAGCCTAGGGGATGGGAGGCTGCAGGCAAAATGAAGCTATTTTCTTTCCTTTATTGTGCACAGATTGCCCTGCTTTTTTCGACTTTGTTGCTGAAGTTCCTTAGGTCGACTATATATCTCTCCCCAGAGCTGAATTTGTTCATGAATTTCTGTCTGATTGTTGATCTTTGTGGAAAGACAGAAGCTGGGGTCTCTTACACCATCATTTCAGTTGAAGAAAACTATATAGAGGAGAGTAAACCAGTGTTAACAAGAGAGATGAACTTGACTTAGGAGGAGCCAGTCTAAAAAACAATGACCGTGAAGTTAAGGAAGGGCTGAAGAGATGAATACAGCAAATAAGCCAGCAGGTTAAAAAAAAAAAAATCTTTCGACTCAAGATTGTATCAAAGCAAGCCTTTGACTATGGTGATTTACACATGGGATTGAAAAGAAACCTCCCAAAGAGATTCATGGAAGCGTCAAAGAAATGCAAGGCCTGGCTGGCCAATGACCAGTTATGGAAAATTTAGACCCCAAAGCAATCCTTGGAACCCTGAATCCATGTCAGTAAGAACTGGGCTATAAAATTTGTACAGGAGTGGTATACTGTCCAATGACCAAATAAAATGTGACCATGGAGGATAAATGGGAGATAGTCCAAAGGGCAGAGGTAGGACTAAGAGTCAGATGGTTCAGGCATGGAGCTGACTTCCCTATCAGAGCCCTCCCCATTTGTCTCCAGCGGGATTCCATGTGTGTCATGGATTCCTGGACCACTGACTGCTCCAGGTTTCCTGTTTATACTGCAGTCATCCTGTTTTCTCTCCTCACATTTTAGGCTGGGGATGTTGAAGGCAGATTAACTCCATGGCTTCGTGGGGAACCACTATGAAACTGACAGAGAGGGATAAGAATCTCTCAAACTGAATGCAGCAACTGAATGATATCTTGGGGATGGAATGACCCCTTCAAATTAAGTGTATGTTTGATGAAAAGATAAGTATAGGTGGGTTTCCCTGATGGCTCAGATGGTAAAGAATCCATCTACAATGTGGGAGACCTGGGTTCGATCCCTAGGTTGGGAAGATCCCCTGGAGAAGGGAACAGCTGCCCACTCCAGTATTCTTGCCTGGAGAATTCCACGGACAGAGGAGCCTGGCAGGCTATAGTCCATGGGGTCGCAAAGAGTCAGACACAACTGAGCAACTTTCACCCTTAAGTAGAGGTATTGGGAACCTAAAAAAGTATTTGTTCAGTCATTTAGTCATGTCCGACTCTTTGCAATCCCATGGACTATAACCCGCCAGGTTTTTCTGTCCATGGAATTTTCCAGGCAATCCTGGAGTGGGTTGTCATTTCCTACTGTAGGGGATCTTCCTGATTCAGGGATCGAACCCAAGCCTCTTGTCTGTCTCCTTCATTTGAAAGGCAGGTTCTTTACCACCAGCACCAGTTATATGAGTCAAGATCAACTATGGAAAACAGGAACTATTTTAAACAAAGATGTTTATCACATTTAATTAGAAACTTAAAAGATTTTAGTTAGAGATGTAGGGTTACATTCTAAGCAATACTTTCAAAAATAACTGTCAGAACAGTTTTGCTGAACTAACCATTGATGGAAATGTGACTTCTGCTACCAGCAGGAGACCATCTTTGGGACTGTTGGCTTCCAGAGCACATACCTGGAATCAGGTAGCTGCTGCCATCACCACCACACTGCTCGTTTCAGATCTATGCTGAATCTCTGAGCTGGGTTTCCTCTAAAAGAGGCCCATTCTTACCCATGAAGCTAGCAACTTGCTACTAAAATGCTGTCACAGGAGAAGCCAGTGCTTTATGCCTGCTAGCAGAAAGTATCAAAGAAATAGCAGAATGGCTTTCACCTCATTCATTTTCACCTCCCAAATCTTAAGAGCATCTAATTAGCAAAAGCTAAATCATATAGAATCCTAGTTGGGAAAAGTTGTTTTCAGCTTTCCAGCCTCTGCAATACAGAAAGGTACACTAAAAGGAAGGTGGAGTGAATATTTAGACAGCCAGTTGACCTTATCCACTATGCAAGTACTGTAGGTTGCTGCTGCTGCTGCTTGCTGCTGCTAAGTCACTTCAGTCTTGTCCGACTCTGTGCGACCCCATAGACGGCAGCCCACCAGGCTGCGCCATCCCTGGGATTCTCCAGGCAAGAACACTGGAGTGGGTTGCCATTTCCTTCTCCAATGCATGAAAGTGAAAAGTGAAAGTGAAGTCGCTCAGTCATGTCTGACTCTTTGCAACCCCATGGGCTGCAGCCTACCAGGCTCCTCCATCCATGGGATTTTCCAGGCAAGAGTACTGTAGGTTGACTTCCCATTATTTCCCAGCCCCCTTTCCTTTTGCCTTCCTCTGCAATAGAGACTGAAAAGATAAAGGTTCTGTCAATTCCTAGTCTCTCCTGCAACTGGAGGTGCCCTTGTGAAACAGTTCTGGCCAATAAGGTGTAAGCGGACGTTTGCTAAGTGGACTTGGGAAAGCACTGCTTTCCCCCTGTGTGCATGAGTGTGTCCTAAGTTGTGTCCGACTCTTTACGACGCTATGGACTATAACCTACAAAGCTCCTCTGTCCATGGGATTCTCCAGGCAAGAACAAAGTGGGTGATGAATCCTTTTGATCTTTCCTTTCTTCCTTCCAAAAATGGAAATGTGCTGTCTGGAGGGACAACCATCTGTTGACCATAAGGCTGAAAGCTAGCAAATTAAGAATAATGGAGCAGAAAGAGAAAATGACTGAGTCCTTGACTAGTGCCATGGATTGCCTGCCTTTTATTTCTTATTATATGAAAAAAATAAACTTTCCCTGTTTGTTTAAGCTATTATTCACTTTTCAAATACTTTCAGGCAAACATTCCTAAATGATGTACGGACTTTCCTGTCATTATTGTTCAGTTGCAAAGTCATGTCTGACTCTGCGACCCCATGGACTACAGCATATCAGGCTTCCCTGTCTTTCACTATCTCCCAAAGCTTGCTCAAATTCATATCCATTGAGTCAGTGATGCCATCCAACCATCTCAACCCCTGTCACCCTTATTTCCTCCTGCCCTCAATCTTTTCCAACATCAGGGTCTTTTTCAGTGAGTCAGTTCTTCGCATCAGGTAACCAAAGTATTGGAGCTTCAGCTTCAGCATCAGCCCTTCCAATGAATATTCAGGACTGATTTCCTTTAGGATGGACTGGTTGGGTCTCCTTGCCGTCCAAGTCATTCTCAAGAGTCTTCTTCAACACCACAGTTCAAAAGCATCAATTCTTCAGCACTCGGCCTTCTTTATGGTCCAACTCTCATATTCATACATGACTCCTAGAGAAACCATAGCTTTAACTATACAGACCTTTGTTGGCAAAATGATGTCTTTGCTTCAAATCACTGCAGATAGTGACTGCAGCCATGAAATTAAAAGACGCTTGCTCCTTGGAAGAAAATCTATGACAAACCTAGACATCATTTTGCCAACAAGGATCTGTCATAGCTTCTCTTCTGAAGAAGCGTCTCCTAATTTTATGGCTGCAGCCACTATCTGCAGTTATCTTGGAGCCCAAGAAAATAATACCTACCACTGTTTCTACTTTTTCTCCATCTATTAACCATAAAGTGATGGGACCAGATGCTATGATCTTAGGTTTTTGAATGTTGAGTTTTAAGCCAGTTTTTTCACTCTTCTCTTTCACCCTCATCAAGAGGCTCTTTAGTTCCTCTTCACTTTCTACCACACAATAGTTATAAAAATAAAATTATATACCTTATTTAAGAATACTTTTTAAAGTATTAAATGCTATGTAAACAAATCTTTTGAAGCATCTACCAAGGTGTGAAATCAACAAAATATATACTATCAATATACATGCAGATTTACCCACATGTTATCCTATTGTTTTTCAATCCATGCAGACCTATATATCTATCTGGGATTATTTCCCTTCTGTTCCAGAGTACCCTTTCTTATTTCCTTTAATGACAGATTCTCTCAATTTATGTTAGTCTGAAAATGACCTTATTTTATTTCCTTTTTGAAGGATATCTTCACTGGGTATATAATTATAGGTTGGTGCTAATTTTCTTTTAGTATTTTGGAGATATTACCGCCTTTACTCTGACTTTCATTTTTCTGTTAAAAGTCACACTGTTTGATCTTTTTGTTTGTTTGTTTGTTTGTCTTCCATTGTGTATATGTACCACAGCTTTCTTATCCGTTTGTCTGCTGATGGGCATGTAGGTTGCTTCCATGTCCTGGCTATTATAAACAGTGCTGCGATGAACATTGGGGTACACGTGTCTCTTTTAGATCTGGTTTGATCTTATTGCTGTTCCTTTATGCCTTTCATTCTCTGCTGCTTAATTTTAAGACATTTTTGTCTTTGATTTTAGTACTTTTACTATGATGTGCATAGGTGTGGTTTGCTTTGTATTTTTACTGCTTAAGAATTTTTTTCTTTGTGTTTTTTCTGTTTGTGGAGCTATTTTTAAGAATGCTTTTATTTGTTTATTTTCAGCTTTGTTGAGGCATAATTGACAGAGAAAACTGTAATATATTTAACTAATAATTAATGATTAATAGTCATAATTAATTATTATTTGATATACATTTGCATTATTAAAGGATTCCCATAATCTAGTTAAATAACACATCTATTGCTTAGCATATTTACCAATTTTTGGTGAGAATGCTTAGCAAATTTCTTTTATATGATATCATTATCTGTAATCATCATGCTACACATTAGAGCCTCAGACTTTATTAATCTTATAACTGAAAGTTTGTACTCTTTTATCAACTTTCTCTCATTTTTCCCACTTCTGCAGTCCATGGCAGCCATTATTCTACTTTTGTTTCTATGAGTTTGATTTTTTTTAGATTCTACATGTTAGTAATACCATGCAGTATTTGTCTCTCTCTGTCTGGCCTATTTCATTTATCATAATGCTCTCCACAGATTCACCCATGTTGTCACAAATGGTGAGATTTCCTTCTTTTTTTTAAGGCTGAAGAATATTCCGTTGTGTGTGTGTGTCTCACATCTTCTTGGTCCATTTATCCATCAATGCACATTAAGTATAATTACTTTTAAATCATTGGCTGATAATTTTAGTATCCTGATCTTCTGTGGATGTTTCTAGTATCTGTTTAGATCAAATTTTGTCTTCTTGATAGGCGTTCAGTTTGAAAAATTATAGAGACAATTTTTGACCCTGAATGTGTTATTTTCTTCCATAGAGGATTTACTCTTGCTCTAGAAGAAACTAGACTAGTGGCAGATAACCTTAACCAAGTATTGAAATTATTCAGTGTCCTAACAGTACCAGTAAGGCAGTAGTTCTCAACCCTAGATGAACATTAGAATCAGAGTAAAAGATTTAAAATTATATAGGTGGCTAGACTCCACACCAGAGATCTGATTCAATTTTTTTGGAGTGAGGCATTGATTTTTTTTTTTTTTTTTGGTAGTCTTTTAAAAATTTTATTTGAAATATTTATAGATTCGTATGTTGTTACAAAGAAATGTGAAATGTATGGGGAATTCCCATTTACTCCTTTCCCACATCTCTCCCTGGAGAAGGGAATGGAAACCCACTCCAGTATTCTTGCATGGAAAATCCCATGGACAGAGGAGTCTGGTGGGCTACAGTCCAGGGGGTCGCAAAGAGTCAGACACAACAGAAGCAACTTAGCCTGTATGCATGTACATCTCTCCCACCAAATGCCAACATCACACAGAACTGCATGCAATATGAAAACCAGGAAGTGGACACTGGCACAATTCATGCAGCATATTCAACAGTTACACAGTCACCTGTGTGTGTGTGGAGGGGGTGGAGTTCAGTGTAATTTTTTCATATCTGTAGCCTTCCATAACCACCATCACAATAGGTATGCTCAACTGTACAGTCACTCCCTGTGACACCCTTTATAGCCACACCCATCATCTCCCCTCCATCCCTAAACCCTGGCAGTCACTAATCTGCTGTCCATCCCAGTTAGTATTACTTCATAATTGTTAATATAGACAAATCATGCATATCATCTTGAGATTGGCTTTTCTCACTCAGCATAATTGCACAGATATTTTTTAAATTGTAGGGTATTAATATCATTTTCAGTCTCCTTAGGTAATTCTGATGTGCGTTCATGATTGAAAACCATGTTGTAAGGGCTGGACTGTTTCCTGTCCACTGTTATTCCTTGGTGTAGCCTTTCAGTTTCCCTAACAAAAGCGTGGGGTGTTTCCCAGGGCCACTCTTCCTTGATAGGTTTTTTTACAGCCCAAGAAGGTTGCTCAGCCTCTCATGCCCTCACTTTCATAATCAACAACTCCTTTTATGGAAAAGAGGATCAAATGCTGAGTTCCCCCTCTAGACTTCTTTCTTTTGAGGATCTTGGTCCTATTAACCATTTCAACAGTTTTCTGGTGACTTTAAAATGTTTACTTTCTATTTTCTCCATCTTAGGCAGTTATCAGTGCCAGGATTAATTCCAAATAACCTACTCAGCCATTATCAGAGTTAGAACTCTATTTAATAATATTTAAATAAAACTAAAACATTGAGCCTAGAGAAAATATGTAGACTAATGGGGATTATTATAATTATAAGCTATGGGGGGAAAATTGGTCATAGAGTATCTTATCACTAGATTTTCATGTTTTCTACAATTGAACCATAAATTTATATTACATTGGTCAATATTTTGATATTAAATTATATTTTACATTCATTTTTATCACCACACTTAAACAAGTGATATCAGTTTATATATCTGAACTTCAAGGGGAAAATGTCTAGCTACTAAGACAAAAAATGTCAGTTGAACTTTGGATGAATTCTTAAATATTATTGCTCAGAAACAATAGGCTGAAAGCTTTTGATTTGCAAGACTTAGTTTTTTTGTTAAAAGAGAAAAAAATTTTTATTGTAATTGTACATTAGATTTAAATAGAAAGTGCCAACTCTGAGGGTTAAGAATAGTTTATTGTAAAAAAGAGTAGAGAAGAGTGCATGACAGTATATAATAGCCATTTTTTTGTGTCCTCTCCCCACAGGAAAAAAGGAAGCAAGAAATTTGAACAGCAGTCAGGGAGAAGAGGTTTTGGAGGGGAGTAATAAAATACTTACTCCTTGAAAGGAAAGTTATGACCAACCTAGATAGCATATTAAAAAGCAGAGGCATTACTTTGCCAACAAAGGTCCGTATAGTCAAGGCTATCGTTTTTCCAGTGGTCATGTATGGATGTAAGAGTTGGACTGTGAAGAAAGCTGAGCGCTGAAGAATTGATGCTTTTGAACTGTGGTGTTGGAGAAGACTCTTGAAAGTCCCTTGGACAGCAAGGAGATCCAACCAGTCCATCCTAAAGGAGATCGGTCCTGGGTGTTCTTTGGAAGGACTGATGCTGAAGCTGAAACTCCAATACTTTGGCCACCTCATGGGAAGAGCTGACTCATTGGAAAAGACCCTGATGCTGGGAGGGATTGAGGGCAGGAGGAGAAGGGGACGACAGAGGACGAGATGGCTGGATGGCATCACCGACTCGATGGGCATGAGTTTGAGTAGACTCGGGAGTTGGTGATGGACAGGGAGGGTCTCTTCAGATAAATCAGTTCTTCGCATCAGGTGGCCAAAGTATTGGAATTTCAGCTTCAGCATCAGTCCTTCCAATGAATATTCAGGACTGATCTCCTTTAGGATGGACAGGTTGGATCTCCTTGCAGTCCAAGGGGCTTCTCTAGGAGGTACAAACACATCATGGAAAGCACTCTCTTGTCCTTATAGCAAATTCAGTCGGTGAGTAAATGGGTTTTGATAGGTTATTGTTGGGAGGTAAGGGACATAGAGATACACTCTTCAGATATTCTGTTAAGAGAACCTTATGCGAAGAGCATTGCTGACCAGCAGCCTCCAGTGGCTCCCATTCAATGACTGGGCACAGTGTGGATATTCAAGTGAGGATACCCAAGGGGAGATTCCCCTAACAGACAAGTTTAGCTCAGGGTCTCCCCATCAGCCTGGCCAAAACTTGCTCAGAACTGTGCTATGTTTGAGGATCTTTCTGCCCAGTCTCCTTCCTTCCCTCTCTCCTTACATATGTGCCGGACTTACACTGTGATGTGATGGCACTTCCTACCTGCTCCTGCTCTTTCCCACTTCATCCTTCACAGGCATTTCCCCAATAAATCTCTTGCATATCTAATCCCATCTTGGTCTCTGCTTAAAAACTGAGTATGGCATAATTGTCATTATGCCATACTCTCCATTCTAACCGTCCTCCCCGAACACACATGTCTACATACATAGAGTCAATACACAGTCACACCCCCATATCTGTGAGAGATTAGTTCCAGACCCTCCACAGATATAAAAATCCACAGATGCTCAAGCCCCTTATATAAGATGGTGTAGTATTTACATGTAACTGTGCACAGTCTTCCATGAACTTTAAATCTCTAGATTACTTAAAATATCTAATACAATGTAAATGCTATGTAAATAGTTGTAAATGCAATGTAAATACTATGTAAATAATTGACAGCACACAGCAAATTAAAAATTGCTTCTTGGAAATTTCTGGAATTTTTATTCAAGTATTTTTGATCCAGGGTTGGTTGTATGCATGGATGCAGAATCCACAGATACAGAGGTCCAACAATCTACATTTATCAAGCACTTATGTGTCTGGTGCTATGCTAATTAATTCACATTCGTTATCTTATTTAATTCTTACAATTACCTTATGAGATAAATGCCATTACTGGTGGTGTTTTAAGATGAGAAAATTGAAACAGAAAGACTGAACAGCTCATCTAGTATGATACAACTGGCTTGATACACCAAGTTAGACCTGGCTTCAGATGTGACACTCTTAGAGCTGTGCTAAATGCCCTCTAACAGCAGTTGCAAGCACCTATCAAGGGCACCAGTAAGAGATTTTAAAAGTTCTTATCACAGGAAAAAAATGTTGAAAAACATTGTAACTATGTATAGTGATGTATGCTAACTAGACTTATTAAAGTCATCACTTCAAATACAAATATTGAATCATTATACTATATACCTGAGACTAACATAGTATTTTATGTCAACAATACCTCAATTAGGAAAAAGGAAAAAAAGAGCACCAGGATGTGTGTCTAACAGCTCTAGGACTCTCTCTATTTCTTCCCATCTTCCTCTTTCTCTGATCTGCTCTCCACTGTCTCATGCATTGCCTTCTCCCTGGTCCATGTGGGTGGACCCTTAGCTTAAGGAACTGCCTAATTTTGATCCTGATTTGGTTCTATTCCTTATCTCTTCAATTTTTGTTTTTCTTTGTCCTTGGCCTCCTTTCGATCATCTTCTTTGCTCTGCAACTCAAAGCCCAGTTCTGTTTTCACCCTGAGCCCAACTCACATACTTTGCCTTCTGTCTCTTTTCTTTCTCCACCTTTTACTCCCCAAACCTTCATCATTTCTTGTGGCAGTGATTTCTTGTGGGGTCATATTGGTTAAAGCTAACACAACATTATAAATCAACTATTCTCCAATAAAAATTAAAGAAAAAGAAAGAAAACTGAGGACATCTGGTTATATGCCCCCAAGAATTAAAAAACAGGTGTTCAAAGAAAAGTTTGTACGCAAATGTCCATAGCAGTATTACTCATAACAGCCCAAAATGGAAACAACCCAAATACCATCAACTGATGAGAAGATAAACAAAATGTGATTCGTACAGCCAGATCTCTTTATTCACAATAAAGAGAGACAGTTTTCTATAAAAAAAAAAGTCACAAACACTGAATCAGCAAATACTGAATTATTACTCTACAGGAAATAGAGGGCTAGATTCCTACAAGCCTGTGGCCACAACATTTTCCTCAATTGTTCAATACATAGCCTTGTTTTATGTGTGTTCCTGTTTAAAGACACATTACTACATGTTGTTCATTCATTAATATTGAACCTGTGGCCAACAGTACTATTACTCATTCCTGAATGAAGCTTGTCTAACGCACATGTTTTCTCCATAAGACATATCATAGTCTTTCACTAGATGCTGGAACACTAGACAGCATTCTAATATTATACTTGGAGGGCCTTTTAAACAGTGAAATCACCAACAAAAATCCCCCAAATGCAAAAACCTGAATGGAACTAAATAGGGTGTGAAAGAGACACTTAACAGTGTGAGCGCTGAAACAAAAAAAGCAGAATATTGCTTTTTTTATACCTTCACTGGTAACATGCACATCAAGTGACTAGAAATTTTCAACACTCTGTGCATGTGCATGTCTGTGAATGGTCACAAAAACACTACATGTATTGATTGGAGGCTTACAGATAAATTTCAGCAAGTAGGAAAATTTGCAGATACAGAATCTATAAGTAATAAGGATTAACTGAGCATACAATGGAATATTATTCAGCCATAAAAAGGAATGAAATACTTGGACATGTGATAATGTGAATGAATCTTGAAAATAATTTGTTATCTGAAGGAAACACGAAAGGCTACATATTGTATGATTTCATTTATATGAAATATCCATAATAAGTAAAATCTATAAAAACAGAAAGCAGATTAGTGACTGCCTTGGGGTGACACAAGCTGGAATCAAGATTGCTGTGAGAAATATCAATAACCTCAAATATGCAGATGACACCACCCTAATGGCAGAAAGTGAAGAAAAACTAAAGAGCCTCTTGATGAAAGTGAGAGAGGAGAGTGAAAAAGTTGGCTTAAAGCTCAACATTATGAAAACTAGGAACATGGTATCTGGTCCCATTACTTCATGGCAAATAGATGGGGAAACAGTGAAAACAGTGAGAGACTTTATTTTGGGGGGCTCCAATATCACTGCAGATAGTGACTGCAGCCATGAAATTAAAAGACGCTTACTCCTTGGAGGGAAAGTTATGACCAAACTAGGCAACATATTAAAAAGCAGAGACATTACTTTGCCTAAAATGTCCATCTAGTCAAGGCTATGGTTTATCCAGTAGTCATGTATGGATGTGAGGGTTGGACTATAAAGAAAGCTGATCTCCGAAGAATTTATGCCTTTGAGCTGTGGTATTAGAGAAGACTCTTGAGAGTCCCTTGGACAGCAAGAAGATCCAACCAGTCCATCCTAAAGGAAATTTGTCCTGAGTATTCATTGGAAGCACTGATGCTGAAACTGAAACTCCAATACTTTGGCCATCAGATGCAAAGAGCTGACTCATTGGAAAAGACCCTAATGCTGGGCAAGATTGAAGGCAGGAGGGAAAGGGGACAACAGAGAATGAGATGGTTGGATGACATTACTGACTTAATGGACATGAGTTTGGGTAAACTCCGGGAGATGGTGATGGACAGGGAGGCCCGGCATGCTGCAGTTCATGGGGTTACAAAGAGTCAGACATGACTGAACGACTGAAGTGAACTGAACTGGAGTGATGGGGAGGTGAAAAAAGTGATTGCTTAATGGGTATCGGGCTGTCTTTTGGGGTGATAAAAATGTCCTGGAACTAGATATTGGCGATGGTTGCACACATTGTGAATGTATCAAATGTTACTGAAGTTTAGTTTTAAACGGTAAATTTTATGTTATGTGTGTTTTACCGCAATAAAAAAACAAACTACAAAATCTTAGATGCTCAAGGAAATACAAATAAGCCTTCTTGTTTAGAAGGCTACAAGTTTGGTAGACTTTTTCAAACAAGAGAAAATATTATGGTTTGCATGTTTCTTTTGCCAAATATTCCTATGCCAACACCCCCAAAATATATGTTCATTATGTTCCTATGCTCTACCGTACCTATAAATTATAAGCTCATTAAGTAAAGCTTCTCAGAAAAAACTAAGAACATGGCCTTAGAAAGAACTCAGTTTTGTCTCTATGGGTTGAAAAGCTGTGGAATTATTGTGACTTTTCGTAGATGTAATGATACAATACAGGATCTGCAGGTGTGGGTAGACACAGAAGGTGCCCGGTGTGTCATTCCAAATAGGATTCTTCCCTTGGATGGGGCAATTGAAGGTCAAGGCTGTTGGGAAGAAATGGAGAACAAGTACTCCATGTCTTGCATGTTAGACACCTATAATATTGAGATCAAATAAGTTGATGCTGCTGTTGACTCCTTTATAATGGAATTAGAGGAATAAAACCAAGCCTTTTACCCAGAAAGTGGAATATCCCACTTTCCCACAGAAATGGACCAAGGGAATGCTCATAAACAAAGCCAGAACTGCTGCATTCGAGCATGGGAATGACCTGGCAACCACCAAAGCTTTTACGTCACACCTGTAACACAGTGAAGACTGTTTAAGTAGAAGTGAACAAGCAGTGATTTAGGACCTTGCATTGTGCATGATGAGTAGTAAGAGCTAGGACTTCCTATTTCTGTTAGTGCTTGGAGAGTATGTGGAAAGCACTTGGAGATTATGTGGAAAGCACTTGGAAATTATGTGGAAAGATTATATGGAAAGCAGGCACCAAATTGAGATTAAATATGCAAGGATTTTATTAGGAGGGACCACCTGCGAAAGAAAATAAGCAGGGAGGCCAACAAGGCTGGGAGAGCCATCAGTTCAAGAAGCAAGTAATCCGATACCAAGGGAAGAAGAGAGAGAAGGGAGGAGGATGGATGGAAGATCTTAGACTGCCATGAACTAAGAAAGCCTCAGCAAGGCTATTGGAGAGCCAAAAAAAAAAAAATCACCAGAAGATTCCTGTGTTTCCCAGAAGTGGCCTGCCCTAGCATCCCCCGCTGTACTCTGTCATTGACAGGAGCAGTCTGTGGTGAACCTGGCCTTGGAACAAATATGACGGATTTCAGAGCACAGGAGCTAGGCCGTTCATCTACTTACACTCCCAGTAGTTGGAGGTCTGGTAGACACATTCTCAGTCACAGGGACAGGAGAGGACCACGTCAACAATCAGAAGAGTATCCTAACCGCCTCCCTGGGCACTCTGAGCACTATTTTAGTCTCTCAAAATCTCAAAGCTGGGCCTGAGCAGGGACAGAATTAAGGGTCCCGGCTGTGCAACAGGCTTCACCTCTTTCGCTCCCTTCTCTGCAAAATATGTTATGCATAGCAGTGGCAACTATGCCTGTTAAGTGGTTCCTCAAGAGCAATAACTTTTTTCAGCCTTCCTTTACCTGCCTCCTTTTCTCCAGTCTTTTCCTTTTTCTGCCTCTCTCTCTCCTATTTCACACTTGTGCCTTAAATTTGTCCCCATTACTTTAGATAATAAGGGGTCACTGACCCTTGTTATTTACAATGCTAACTCAGTACAAAGGTTAGTGTGATTAATAAACCCAGAAACCATTTCTGACCAGATCCTAGATCTTGACATAGGCTGATAAAGGGCAGATGTCATCATAGTCTCCAGCAACTGGAGACTCTCGTCACTTTTTTCCTCCACCTCATTTGTTCTTATTCCCTGTTTTTATACAACCTTCTCTCCACCCTTCCCTTATATTCATCTTTGGACACTCATGTTCCTGTAATTTTCCTGCTGCATTGCAGTTTTCAGTAGAATCTCACTGAAAAGCTACCTCTGTAGCTTCTCCCCATGGAGCTAGACCTGGATTTCAAGGACAGGAGGGGAAAAAAAACAGAAGCTACCTTTCCCAGCATACTCGATCATAGAACTTGCAGCTCCCAATGTTAGATTTCAGGATCCCACCTTCCCTGGGTAATAACTCTAAATCTCCATGGTGGACAGTCATGGAGAGTGGAAGAGCTGAAGGAAAAGAGCTAGGTGGTCAGGGCCAAGGCAAGTCAGACAACAATGGGTACATAGTGATGTCAGGTCTGCTGCAGATCTAAGGGGGTAGACTGGTAACAGAAAAGCCTGGCACCCTGAAAGAGCTTTCAAGATTCATAATATTACATTAATTAGAGCCTTGAAAAGCTATGTTGCTGTGGGTGTAGCAATGTGCTCCTGCCCTATGCTCATTTACTGCTCTTACAGATGTGTTCTCTGTGACTCAATACCGTAGGAATGGGGACCTTAGGGTATTCAGTACCCATTTGTTATTTGTATCAATATACCTAACAATTATTGTGTATTAGTTGCTTAGTTGTGTCCAGCTCTTTTCAACCCCATAGACTGTAGCCCACCAGGCTCCTCTGTCCATGGAATTTTCCAGGCAAAAATACTAGATTTTGGGTTGCCATTCCCTTCTCCAGGGGATCTTCCCCACCCAGGGATCATACCTGGGTCTCCTGCATTCTTTACCACCTGAGCTACTAGGGAAACAGTTATTACCATGTCCTTAATTAATTGACCTCATTTAATCCTCACAGCAATCCTGAGAGGGAGGTACCAATAGCATCTCCTTTCTACAGATGAGGAATATGAGACTTAGAGAAGAAACAGCTTCCCTGAGTTCACACAGCTGGTAAGTAGTATAGCAGAACTCCAACCGGGGGCTCCATGTTCTGTCATGTCGGCTGCACACTGGACAATTCCTAGGAGAGCTACTCACGTAGACCGTGGTACACTGACTAGAGTGGGTACTGTAAGGAGTCCTGACAAAGCCAAAGTGCTTAAGCACACCACTGGGCTTTTGAGTGAGTGTAGGTAGAGAAGGACTTTTAAAATGTATATAAAAGAGCATGTATTCTTTAAATTAAAAGTTAAACCTTGTGGAAGAATCAGATTGCTTAGATTGAGTTTAAGTACATATCCATGCCGTGTTTAGACTTTTTTTGCTACTCTGCACTATGCAGGCTTTAACTGCTGTTTGTATCCTGCCAGACTTCATGGTTTTATCTTCTGGAGTTCCAAAGGGAAGGGGTAGAGTTCAGGGAAGCCAGTTTGAAGCTTTCCTCCCAAGAGTTTATGTGGGTGTGGCTTTTGAGACATTTATCTACTTGGTACCAAAGAAAACCAAATCTGTTGCTGACCCATACTTCCTGGAGCACATTACCTAATAGCTGCTAAGTTTTAAGATGATTAGGATCTGGCTGAAAGGATGCTGGCAGCAGTTTCCTAACACTTTGGGAAAGGAGGATTACTATAGACAGCAATTAGCGTCCTCAAAATTATACCAGAAATGATTTATGGGTGATAGACCAAGATCAGATTTAGATTTAATTCCTGTCTGTTAGAGCGTCCCTCGTAGCTCAGTTGGTAAATAATCTACCTGCAGGAAATCTGGGTTTGATTCCTGAGTCAGGAAGATTCCCTGGAGAAGGGAATGGCAACCCACTCCAGTATTCTTGCCTGGAGAATCCCGTGGACTGAGAAGCCAGGCAGGTTACAGTCCACGGGATCACAAGAATTGGACACAACTTAGCAACTAAACAAACAACTGGTCTATTTGAATCTCCCACAAAACAAGTAAAGATACCTAAGAAAGAGACAGGAGTGTATGGAAGAGAGAAGGATGGAAAGGAGAAATGAATGACAGAGTCAAATTCCTCAGTTTGCCTGGAAAGGTTGGGGTGGGATCGGAGGAGGGTGGAGTGTGTGATAAAGCAATCTAGTATCCCATCCCTACTCTATCTGTGGCATTGTCAGCCAGGAAGGGAAATGTAGGAACCTTAATCTCGAGTCCTGTTTATGAATGTATATTTACACTATAAATAAAAAGTGTAATTTCACAGTTTTTAATCAAGTTTTTATCTTATTTTTCTAAAAGTGCAGATCTATATTTTCTTCTAGCTTAGGCAGCAGCTCTCTTGGGATGGTGCTATGAGTGACTTTTTTAGTTGTGCTAAAGCCAAATCCAGAAAAAAAACAGAACTGTGTGAACTAAAACTTTTCTGCCGGTTGTTGTAAAAGGACTGGCTTCTTTTGGTGGACACATTATTTTTGTGTTAAGCCTTTTTAGACTTCTTAGTTTTCCTGGGAACACCGAACCTGACATTTTGAGGCCTGGGACAGGTGGAAGAGGAAGTGAGAGGCCACCCCAGATTGCTAAGGAGAACTGATCAGTGACAACCAGTGCCTCCCTGCAAAGGAAACAAGGTGCCCAGCATCTCATTTTGTGTTCTGTTCTTGCCCAGTAACGGCCACCTATTTGTTGCCTCATCCTCCACTACAATCAAGATAAGGCCCCACCATTTTAATAAATGGGTTTGGACTTTTCCAGGAGATGGTTTCTTTTTGAATCAAGTGTCTCATCAAATGAAATAAACTTCCTAAAATCTTTTTACAAAAAGCACCTGCACTGTGACTATCTATGCCTCCTTTCTTTGGTTGATTTGTTAGGCTCTATCAGCAGAAATTTGACAAGTTTCCAAGCTTGATTTCCTTGTTTCTCTGGCAGAGAACACCTGTGGAACATGGAGACGAGACAATAGGCTGTTTGTGTGGAGTAGGATTCATGGTGAGGTTCCAACACACTCCACAAGCGCGCTCATGGTGTTCATGGATGAAAGCAGTGGAGTAGAAACAGAAGGAAGTGAAAAATAGGCAACAATGAGCAACTTGGCTATGGCAGGAACCTCAAAAAGCCCTGGCAGCCAGGCGGCCACACTCTGGGAGAATCAGTCATTAGCACACAGGACTAAAGTATTTCCAGCCTGAAGTTGGGATAATAAAATTCAGTCCTGTGGGATCATGTAAGAAATGAATTCACTGCAACGGTAGGGAAGTTTGAAAAGGAATAAAGTATTTCTTTCAAACTGGAGTTTTAAATATATGTAGGGAACCAATTCCATGTTCTCAGTCATACATCTTCGCTTTCAGAGCTTCTGTTTCTGAAACACAGCAACTGGCCCTAGCAAAGAGAAATGAAAACAGCAGGTGCTGAAACTGGCCTTCTGAAGCCTATTCCTTCTTGTGGTACAGCTCAAAAACTGTATTTGAATTTGCAGTTATTTGAGTTCTTGCATTTTAGAAGAGTGTCTTCAGACAGAGGAAGGAAGGTGTTTCATTTTCAAGGAACAAAAGTATCTGAAGTGTTCTGTTACTCATTTGAATAATATTAACATTCAGGAAGGATATATGGAAAGGTCCTTAGTATCTAAAATTTTGTCTTCCGAATTTCTTAGAGTGACTATCACTATGGCAACACCACCACATGTGTTATAGATGTCTGCCCAAAACCAGTTGTTGATTTCAAATCACAATTCCTAAAGATTTGGCTTGACACATAGGAAGTAACACCACCAAACCATAACATTTCTATTTATACCATTGATTACTTGGTAAAGAATTCACAGGGATCTGCCTCCCTCTATAGAGATGGCCATACATTTCCTGTCCCATCAAACATATAGAGAATTGTATATGCATCTTTGTGGCTCAGCTGGCAAAGAATCCGCTTGCAATGCGGGAGACCAGGGTTTGATCCCTGGATTGGGAAGATCCCCTGGAGAAGGGAAAGGCTACCCACTCCAGTATCCTGGCCTGGAGAATTCCGTGGACTAGTCCATGGGGTTGCAAAGAGTCGGACATGACTGAGCGACTTTCACTTTCACTTCCGTCAGTGTCCTCTCTTAAGCACCTTTCGTATGTCAACTTGTTTATAATATATGTCTACCAGTATCATATTACTGAAATAATAATATGATTCTTGCCAAATCTCTGTAAGCTACTAGTTGCCAAACCAGTAGTTTATATGCAGCCTTCACTGTTCTTGACTTTTCTGCAGCAGTCATATAGTTGACTACTATTGTGAGTTGAATTGAATGCACGCCCATCCCCAAATTCATGTGTCAAAGTTTTAACCCCTAGTATCTCAGCATGTAATCTTATTTGGAAGTAGGGCCACTACAGATGTAAATTAGCTAAGATGATGTCACACGAGCGTATTATAGACCCCTAATCCAATATGATTGGTGTCATTCTAAAAAGGGGGAATTTGGAGAGAGACATATAAAGAGGGAAGACTGAAGAGAATGCCATGTGGAGGCAGAGCTCAGGTGATGCACCTACAGGCCAAAGGATGCTAAAGATTGCCAGCAAAGCCCTAGAAGCTAGAAGAGAAGCATGAAACAAATCCTTCCCTCTTAGCCCTTAGAAGGAACCAACTCTGCTGGTACCTTCATCTCAGGCATCCAACCTCCAGAAGTGTGAGACAATAAATTTCTGTTATTTAAGCTCCTTTGTTGCAGCAGCCCTAGGAAACTTACACAACTACCATTTCTTATTCCAGGACTCCTGATATTGAGTACTCCTCTTGAGTTTCCTCTGGCTCTGTGACCATTTATTTCTTCTTAATCCATTTCACTTCCTCTGTCTGTTGCCTAAATATCTGTGTTTCCTAGAATTCCATCTTCAGTCCTCTCCATGGAGAGGCAGTATAGTGCATTTTGGAGTTAGCGCTCCTTGCTGGGTCACCTTGGATAATGAGTTTAATCTCTCTGTTGAGTCAGTTTCCCTACCTGCAAACCAATAGTTTCTGTGAGGCAACTAAAAATGACTGTCCACTTCTCAAACGTGTGCTGTTTATTTTAAAAAAAAAAAAGTTTCTAATTGAACAGTGGTTCTTAGAACAGTTGTTCTAAGGAGTAAATTATTTCATATATATTAAGTACTGAACATGTAAGCACTCAATAAATATTTACTGTTATTATATTCTCTCTTTACTTCCACATCTGCTCTTTCACCATCTCAGCTTCTGTTCTTATAGTGGACATTTGTTATTCTTTTTGGCCACATTAAGTGCTTCCAGGGGGCGCTAGTGGTAAAGAACCCGCCTGCCAGTGCAGGAGATGTAAGAGATGTGGGTTTGATCCCTGGGTGGGAAAGATTCCCCTGGAGAAGGAAATGGCAACCCATTCCAGTATTCTTGCTTGGAGAATCCCATGGACAGAGCAGCCTGTCAGGCTATAGTCCATAGGGTTGCAAAAGAGTCAGACATGACTCAAAGTGACTTAGCACTTGACCACATTGCACATTTAGCCCTCTTTCCTCCTTAAAAGGCCTTGCTTCCTTCTAAAAGTGAAAAAAGTGTTCATTGTTCAGTCATGTCTGAGTCTTTGTGACTCCATGGACTATAGCCCACCACACTCCTCTGCCCATGGAATTCTCCAGCAAGAAAACTGGAGTGGGTAGCCATTCCCTTCTCCAGAGGATCTTCCTGATCCAGGGATCAAACTTGGGTCTCCTGCATTGCAGGTGGATTCTTTACTGTCTGAGGCACTAGGAAAGCCCAAGGGCATGCATTTGCCTGGAATAGAACCTGGGTCAATTGCTTGGAAGGAAGTTATGCTAACCACTACACCACCAACCACCTGGTGGCATACTACTAAGGAGGCCATAACAATAGGCACATTTCCAGGCTCCCTTGCAGCTAGAACCTAGGCATTTCAACTGTACCCATGCCAGACTGAATTGGGAAACCAATAAAGAAAGAGGAGCCTCTCATGGAGCCCTTCTGACAAAGGTAGAAGCAGCACTTCCAGTGTCCAGAAGCAGTTGCCACAGAAGTTGATGGTAGCACCCAATGCCATGTGTTGGCAGGACTGGTGGTACCAATTGCAGAGTCAGGACCCAGCACCTGCAATGTGAATTGGGAATTCTTTCTTATCATAAAATCTCTAAGCTTGGATATCTTGTTTTCCTGGAGACTCCATAAGCTACCTATTATCTCTAATAAATTATTTCCTTAAATAACCAGGGTTGGTTTCTGTTGTTTGTAACCAAAAACCTTGATAGATGCAACCTTGGTTTCAATGACCACTTATATACTGATGGTTTCCAAACCTGGAGCTTCAGCCTCTACTTCTCACTTAGAATTCTATCTGGACCTCTCCATGTTCTAAAAATGACCTTGAAATAGATAAGCCAGAGGATTTACTGTATAGTACAGGGAACTATTAATAAATACAATATCATATAATAACCTATAATGAAAATAATCTGAAACACTTATATATCAAAAAATATGTGTACATATAAAACCAAATCACTTTGCTACACACCTGAAACTAAATCAATATTGTAAATCAACTATACTTCAATAAAAAGGATATGACTTTGAAGCAAACTTGCCCATAACCAATTGTAATGCTGATTTAGTTATCTCAAGTCTCCCTTAACTATAGATTCTCAGTTTAATGGAATTATCAGATGCTCAAATGCCCCTCAGCCCAGTGTGGGCTAGGTGTGGGGAGCATGTTGATATAGGGGGCAAATGCCCAACTCTGCAAACTAGGAAAAAAAAATCGTTTCTATTGAAAACATGAAAAAAATCAACAAATATATAAAATCAACACCAATTGTCAAATTAAAACATTCCAGTTCTAATTGTTTCATAATAAGAGTTAAAGCAACTATAAGGTAAAAGCCTATCATTACAACATCCAATTAATCTATAAACTCCCTCCAAATATTTTAGTCACACAACACCTAACTTTAGAAACCCAAGTCACTCTGGTCTCCAACCACATCTTTTAAATGCCACATACAAAATCTTAAAATCTCTGAAGTTCATCTTTCAGCCTTCATTTCTGTACTCTTCACTTGCCACTTTGTGGGGGATTCTGTTTCTGCTTCCTCCCTATCCCCTCAGCCTGGGTCAGGTTGGGAGCCAAGTTACAGCAGAGTGTACTGTTACTCTCTTTTCTTACTTTCCCTTGGAGGGGTCTATGTCTAGTCCTAGTGTAGGAAAGGAGTACATTGTGTAATTGTAAGTACATTGTGTGTCTTATAAGATCAGGTAGCTTCTAAATATCTGAGTCAGAGCTCTTTGAATCAGAGCTCTTGAAGTACTTGGCATCTCTGTTCTCTGATTCCCTGGTGATAAAATTTCCCCAAATAATAGTGATCCCAGGTGTAGCTGCCACATTTGCAGAAGTGCAGTGGGCAAAGCACAAGAAAACCATGAATTAATAGTTCAAAATATTATCTCACTACACACAAGTTGCTTTCCAGAATCTCACATCTACAGAAATTACATTTGGGAAAGAAACTCAAGAATGCAGCCAAAAGATTGCTGAGTTGTAGGCCAGGTAATGACCAAGTAGAAGTATGTATGACATGGAATAGTGAGACTCTTCACCTTAGGGTATCTGGTGGCCCGTGAGCCTCGGGCTCTTAGCAACAGTGGCATCTATGGGAAAGGTTTGAGAGACTGGAGTAAAGAACACTGTTTTTGGGCTCATGAAGGCAGCTAACATTTACTGGATACCTATTGTTGGGAAGCAGCTCTCCAAGAATGTTTTCACATTTCTGCACTCTCTGGGCTTTTTGAACAAAGAGCATCAGTTGACTTAGCTAAAGAATGATTTTACAGCAAATGCATCTAGGAAGTGGGAGATAGAGTATTCTTCGGGAGTAATTCATTTTCCCCGGAGCCATTTTCTCCTCTTCTAGAAACATTTGCCTACCGTCCAGAGTGAAGATAAGGTATCTATCCATTTCTTTATAGAAGAATGGGCAGATATGCCAGCAGCCTTATAAGCTCTGAGTCTTATGATTTTTGGGTTCTTCTGTGGTGCGGCCTTCTTGCTTATGCACTGTGGCATTAGGATCTTAGCCATGTTGCCCATGGGTCTTAGGGAACCAGTTCTAAGATGCTCTGTAAGTAATAAAGTATCTGTTCTCTGATCCAGAGATCTAGTGTTTCCTGTCAGAATATATATATGCTTACATACATAAATACACAGACCGAATGATACCTGACTCTTTGCAACCCAATGGATTGTAGCCTGCCAGGATTCTCTGTCCATGGAATTCTTTAGGCAAGAATCCTGGAGTGGGTAGCCATTCCCTTCTCTAGGGAATCTTCCCAACCCAGGAACTGAACCCCAGTCTCCCACATGGAAGGCAGATTCTTTACCATCTGAGCCACCAGGGAAGCCCCTAAACCTGGAAAAAAAAGTCAAGTGGTAGGAACTGTTATTACTACAGATGAGGAAACTGAAGTTTAGTGAAGTAGCTGTTTGCCTAAAGTTAATTTGATGGATGGCAGAGCTGGGTTTCAAATCCAGCTATTTGACAGTAAAGTACATACTCTTTGTTCTTTAATATTTCCTACTCTGCTATGGACTTGTCCTCTCTAAAGCTCATATGATATGACCACTAAGTTCCATTCCAATTTCATCATTTAAAAATTTTATGCTTTCCCTCCTGCCTTATTTCCAAGTTCTCCTTGTAAGCACCCTTCTCTCTTGCAAGATGTTCTACTATGGATCTCTGAGCACAACACATACACCCTTACCTTCAAGTCTTTGTCTAGATGTTTGTTCCTACTTGGAAGCTCTCCTTACCAACCTCCATTTATGAAGGTCTTATTGATCAATGAAGGCACAAGAATCATTAAAAGAGCCTTGGTGATGGCCCTTCAATAGCACCCATTGTCTGCAGTAGTCATTTGCCTCCTACTGTATTTGGCCTCTATTACTTCACCTGCCATTTTGTTTGTTTCACAGATACTACAAAATATAGCATCAGTGTGTAGTTATTTATCTTCATGGCATTTTGCATTTAAAAAGACACTTAGGCTGACAATAAAGTTTTAACAGAAAGTAGATGAGTGTGTGTGTTAAAGATGATTCAAACACTACATGTTATGGATGATAAAATAAATATCCATGTTTGTTTAAACATCAATAATTATAGCCAGTAAGTATGTTATTATTTCAAGAAGAATGTATTAAATCCCACTCTTTGCCGTGAGTTGTACTTGATGCTAAGAAAACAGTCATAAACACATAGATGTGATCATGTCCTTCAAAAAGTTTACCATCAATTGAGGAGGTAGAAAGGATAGACATTAATTCTTCAGTGGTAGGCAGGTTTCTAAGATGACCCCAACAATCCCCACCTTCTGGTCCTCAGTCCCTTGTGTAATCCCTTCACCTTATGTGTGAGCTAAACTTAGTGACTCACCTCTAAAGCTTCTAAAGAAAAAAAATATAGCAAATGTGAAGGGATATCATGTCCATGATTAGATTACAGAAGACTGTAAGATCTGTTGTACATGAATAACTCTCTCTTTTACTGATTCTGTCTCTCTTGTCCTCTTGCTTGCTAGCATGCTGGGAGATTCTTTATAGAAAGGCCCATGTGGCATGGAGCCAAAGGCTCCTGAGGAACTGAGACCTCAATTCAACAGTTCAAGGAAGTGAATCCTGCCAGCAACCACTTGAGTGAGCTTGAGAGTAAATCCCCCCAGTTGTTTTCAAATGAGATGACATCCCCAACTGACAACTTGATTTCAACCTTGTAAGAGACACTGAAGCAGAAGACCCGGCTAAGCTGTGCACGTAGAACCTATTGAAGCTGACTCTTAGCAACTGTGAGATAATAAAGTGTGTTGTTTTAAACCACTAAGTTTTGAGGAGGTTTGTTGTATACACTCATACAATTGAATATGTAACTACAAATGATGGTAAGTGCTATGAAATAGAAGGATAGAGAATGAGAAATTATAACAGGATTTCCTAATTTAAATTTAGATTTGTCTTCTACCAAATGGAATTGAATTCTGTCAAATACATGTAGTTAAAAGACCCCTTTTACTGATGAAAAAAACATTTGCAGTAATAATTTATACTTGACTATATCCTTATGTGAAGAGTTCTTACTAAGCTCAACTAGTGCTCTGTTACTAAGACATTATTTAGACATTTACATAATTGATAAAGGGTGGATGGAAACACAATCTCCAGCAACTATAGGCTCTCATCACTTCTTTCCTCTATCTCATTTTCTCTGTTCTTCTACACCACCTCCCCTCTACCCTTTTCGCTACATACACTTGCTTTTGGGCACTCTTATTCCTATAATCCTCCTGCTGTTTTTATTTTGGCCAGAGTTGCGTCTTTGCAGAGATTCTTCTTTTTTAAGAATTTTTTTTTTAATGTGGACCATTTTTAAAGTCTTTATTGAATTTGTTACAGTATTGCTTCTGTCTTATGTTTTGGCTTTTTGGCCACAAGGCATGTGGGATCTCAGTTCCCTGAGCAGGGATTGAACCCCCACCCTCTTCATTGGAAGGTGAAGTCCTAACCACTGGACCACTAGGGAAGCCCATGCAGAGGTTCTTGAAATGGTTGGATCATTAAAATGGAAGGGTTTTCTTCATTCTTCAGAATAAAAGAGAAATTGGTCTATACTCCAACTAGATCATGAGGATGGGAGCTGGTCCTACAGTGTGGCCACAGACTGGGGGCATAGGTTGGGGGTAGCCATTTTGGGACGCTGTGGAAAATTGTGGGTCCATAGTCAGTAATATCAATATCTAGTATTAGATTCCGTGACTGCTGTCACAAATAACTACAAACTGGAAGACTTAAAATGACAGAAATTTATCCTCTCTCTAGCCCAGGTATCCAAAATCAAAGTGTTCTTTTCTCCAAGGCTCTCGGGGAGAATCCATACCTTGCCTCTTCCAGTTTCTGATGGCTACAGGCTTTCCTTGGCTGTGGCCACAACACACCAACCTCTGTCTCCATGGTCACATTGCCTCCTCCTCGTCTCTGTGTGTTTATCTCCCCTGTGTTTTTCAGTTTAATCTCTCTTTCTCCTATAAGAATACATGTGATTAAGTGTAGGACCCAGCTAGTTAATCCAGGGTAAGCTTTTCTTCTCAAGATCTTCAACTTAAAATTACAGCTGTAAAGACTCATCCAAAGAAGGTAACATTCACAGGTTCCGGGAATTAGGACATGTCTTTTGGGGGGCCACCATGCAGCCTACTATATCTAGTTTTATTTATTTATGTTTCATCAATTCAGTTCAGTTGCTCAATTGTGTCTGACTCTGTGACCCCATGGACTGCAGCACACCAGGCTTCCCTGTCCACCGCCAACTCCTGGAGCTTGCTCAAACTCATGTCCATTGAGTCGGTGATGCCATCCAACCATCTCATCCTCTGTCATCCCCTTCTTCTCCTGCCTTCAATCTTTCCCAGCATCAGAGTCTTTTCAGATGAGTCAGCTCTTCGCATCAGGTGATCAAAGTATTGGAGTTTCAGCTTCAACATCAGTCCTTTCCAATGAATATTCAGGACTGATTTCCTTTAGGATGGACTGGTTGGATCTCCTTTCAGTCCAAGGGACTCTCAAGAGTCTTCTCCAACACCGCAATTCAAAAGCATCAATTCCTTGGCGCTCAACTTTCTTTATAGTCCAACTCTCACATCCATACATGACTACTGGAAAAACCATAGCTTTGACTAGACGGCCCTTTTTTGGCAAAGTAATGCCTCTGCTTTTTAATATGCTGTCTAGGTTGGTTATAACTTTTCTTCCAAAGAGCAAGCGTCTTTTAGTTTCATGGCTGCAGTCACCATCTGCAGTGATATTTTTTCTTACGAGTGTGATAATTTTTTTCTATTGTCCTACATTTTTTCTGTCAGGTGAGGTCAACCTTAGTCTTGTTTTGGCAGAGACTCATCCACTTGAGATGAAGTTGCCAACAACAGCCCGACTGAATGTAAAAGTTAGAGGAGGCATAAGAGAGGGAAGCAGTGAGCCGTAATGAGCTAGTCGACTAAGATGATCCACAAAAAGCACTTCAGCCTTGTGGAACATATCAGCATTTCCCAAGTGTTTCTGGTAACACTCAGATCGGAAGACTCAGTAAACTACTGAACTTTCTGCCATTACACAGGATTGACGGGTGCAAATTATTGTTATTGGATGTTTAAAGGACGTATAAGTAACTCCTGCCTTTTGGAACTACTAACTTGTATGTATTACTACAGTGTCTTGATTTTATGATAAACAGGATAAGCAATATTTTTCAAGTTTTCTCTTGATTGAAATAATTCAACCTCTCTACTGGATCCAAGTGACCTTTCTGCATAATCAGTACATAGGGCAGATTACCCCATCATAGAAATGGGGCAAAAAAGTACCTGGCTGCAAAACAACTGGCAGATCCCAGGAAGGACTTTCTTAAACCACCCACTCCATCTTTTTCCACAAATGCGTTTTGAGATTGTAAGAGATTATTCAGGACATAGATCATCTGGACTTTGGACACTCTCTTTGCACTATTACAGGGCATATATGCAGCAACTCTATCCAAGCCATTTAAAATACACTGGTTTTTTTGCTTTTTTTTTTAAACCAAGAGTCAAAATCAGAGCTATAATGTGAAGCAATTGCTCTATTCACCACAATAAAGATGTAGACCACTGCTTAGGCCAGTAGAGAACAGTGAGTATATATCTATTGCTTCTGATAGTTCTTTCAAAGTTCTTGTCTACTGACTTCATCATCTGTCATTTCTGGGTCTGTTCCTGTCAACCACTTTTTTTCTGGGTTATAGGTCACATTTTCCCATGTAATTTGTATGTCTAGTGATTTTTATTAGATGTTGGACTTAAATTTCACATTACTGAGTAAGAGCTATTGTTTTGTTCCTATAAAGTGTTTGACTTTATTCTGGTAGGAGTTATTCACAAATTAACTTGATCTTTTTCAGTCTTGCTTTCTCTTAGGACATATCTAAGGTTATGGTGTAGGCTATGGTGCAGTGGTTTAGCTCCACTACTAAGGTATGACCAATCTGCGATCTCTACCAAACTCCCCACATATTCAGCAAAGTCTCCAGTTTGACTGGTGGGAAACTGATTCAGTGTCATTGTGAGCTTTAGGAATGATATGGCTATTTACTAATCTGTTCTTCATGTCTGTAATTTTATTATTTCAAGAATGTTATATAAATGGAATCATACAATATATAATCTTCTGAGACTGTTTTTTGTTTTTTGTTTTACTCAAAATAATTCTCTGGAGATTTATCCAGGTAGTTACATGTATCAATAGTTTATTCCTTTTTATTGTTGAGTAGTGTTACATGTGGTATAGATGTGCCACAATATGATTAACTGTTCACCTGATGAAGAATATCTAGTTTTTTTCCAGGTTGAGTCTATTATGAATAAAATGGCTATAAACACTTATGTGCAGGTCTGGGTCACATGGTGATTTCATGTTTAGTTTTTCAAGTTTTAGTTTTCTATAATGACTGTACCATTTTACAGTCCCACCAACAATGTATAAGTGATCTAGTTTCTCTGCATTCTTGCCAGCTTTTGGCATTTTTCACTGTTTTTTATTTAAACCAATTTGATAGGCATTTAGCAATAACTCATGAAATTAATTTATACTTCCCTAATGGCTGATGGGGCTTCCCTGTTGGCTCTGATGGTAAAGAATCTGCCTGCTGTGCAGGAGATCCGAGTTCAATTCCTGGGTTGGGAAGATCCCCTGGAAAAGGGAATGGCTACCGACTCCAGTACTCTTGCCTCGAGAATTCCATGGACACATTTTTTTTGGCGGGCTACAGTTCACAGGGTCGCAAAGAGTTGGACATGACTGAGTGACTAACACAACAACAACAGTGGCTAACGATGTTGAATATCTTTTTATGTGCTTACCTGACACCTGTATATCCTCTTTAGTAAAATATCTGTTCATGCCTTTCACTCATTTTCTAATTAAACTGTTGATTTCTTGCTGTTGAGTTTTAAAAATATGTTCCAGATACTAATCCTTTGTTAAATATGTGGTTTGCAAATATTTTATCCTAGTCTATACCTAGTCTTTTCATCTTATAAACAAGGTCTTTCACAGAGCAAAAATTGTCAGTTGTGATGAAGTCCAATTTATCAATTTTCCCTTTATGGATTATGCTTTTAATGTCAAGTCCAAAAATGCTTTGCCTAGCTCTGGATCTTGAAGACATCACCTGTGTTTTTTCCTAAAATTTTTTTAGTCTTATGTTTTACATTTAAGTCTGTAATCCGTTATGAGTTGATTTTTACATAAGGATTGAGGTCTAGGTTTTCTTTGTTACCTATGAATGTCTAAGTGCTTCAGCATCATTTGTTGAAGACTGTCTTTCCTCCATTGAATTGTTTTTGAAACTTTGTCAAAAGTTAGTCAGACAGTTCAGAAATCCCATTCTTGGGCGTATATCCAGAGAAAACTCTAGCTTGAAAAGATTCAAGCACCCCAGTGTTCATAGCAGCACTATTCACAATAGCCAAGACATGGAAACAACCTAAATGTCCATTGACAGATGAGTGGAGAAAGCTGTGGTACATACACACCAGAATATTACTCAGCTGTATAGAAGCATGAAATAACACCCGCAGGAGCAACAGGGACGGACCTAGATATTATCAGATATCATATGATATCACAGGGTGCAATCTAAAAAATGAAACAAATGAACTTATTTACAAAACAGAAGTAGAGTCACAGACATAAAACTTATGGTTGCCATAGAGGAAAGGTGGGGAGAGATACATCTGGAACTTGGGATGGGATTCCCTGGTGGTTCAGATGGTAAGGAATCTGCCTGCAATGAGAGACACCTGGGTTCGATCCCTGTGTTGGGAAGATCCCCTGGAGAAGGGAATTGCTAGCCACTCCAGTATTCTTGCCTGGAAAATCCCATGTACAGAGGAGTCGGGCAGGTTATAGTCCATGGTGTCGCAAAGAGTTGGACACAACTGAACAATTAACACTTTTCACTTTCAGATACAGATTACTATAAATAAAATAGATGAAGAATGAGCTCCTACTATATAGTACAGGAAATTATATTCAATGTATTGTAATAACCTATATTGGAAAAGACTCTGAAAAAATACATATATATATATAAATATATTTACTAATTATTTTAATTAGTGATTTTATTACTAATATTAGTAATTTGTGTCTTCCCTCTGTTTTTTCTGTTATTCATGCTAGAGGTTTGTCAATTTTATTGATATTTTCACAGAACAACTCTTTGTTTCATAGATTTTCTCTATTGTTTTTCTATTTTCAATTTCACTGATTTATGTTCTAATCTTTAATATTTTCTTCCTCTGTTTTTTTCCTCTTTCTTCTTTTTCCAGGTTTTTGAGGTGAGAGTTTAAATAATTGATTTGAGATTCTTCCTCTTTTCTAATGTATGAACTTAGTGCTATTAAATTTCCCCTCAGCATTACTTCAGCTGTGTCTGACAATTTTTGATATGTTGTATTTTCATTTGTTGTTTCCAAGTGTTTGGAGATTTTATGTTACCTTTCCATTTTTTATTTCTAATTTGATTCTATCATGGTCAGAGAACATATTCCATCCTGTCTACCTTCTCTCAAGTTTTCAGAGCCTTTTAATATTTATTTTATATATAATGACAGGGTTTTAAGTTATACAGGGAGGAATAGAGAAAATAATGTCTATTCCACTTTTCTGGAAGCAGAAGTCCTGAGGGTTTTTTTTTTAAGCTTGTAGATGAGTTCAAGTTTGGGGCCACTGGACTAAGCAGCAATGAGGCCTGTTCCAGCCCTGAGATACAGTGTTCTGTGTTCTGGTCCTGGATCTGGGCTCTTTAGGAGAGACCTGCCAAAGAATTGATGCTTTTGAACTGTGTTGTTGGAGAAGACTCTTGAGAGGCCCTTGGACTGCAAGGAGATCAAACCTGTCCATCCTAAAGGAAATCAGTCCTGAATATTCATTGGAAAGACTGATGTTGAATCTGAAACTCCAATACTTTGACCACCTGATGCAAAGAACTGACACATTGAAAAAGACCCTGATGCTGGGAAAGATTGAAGGCGGGAGGAGAAGGGGACGACAGAGGATGAGATGGTTGGATGGCATCACCAACTCAATGGACATAAGTTTGAGTAAACTCTGGGAGTTGGTGATGGACAGGGAGGTCTGGCATACTGCAGTCCATGGGGTCACAAAGAGTCAGACACAACTGAGCTACTGAACTGAAGGCCTTTAGTATTCTCCAACTTAACCCAATTGATTGCTAAACTAACTATCGTAGGATGTGCCCTCCTCCTAGACTCCTGTGATTTTTTACTTAAAAGGTGGGCAGCTATTGCAGATGGCTTTGAACTTCCTTAGGCTACATACCAAGGTGTTAAGTTGAGAGCTGATGCTCTGTATGGAAAAACTGAATTCCTCTAAACCAGATGAAGTTTAAACTTGTAGCTGTGAATTCCCTAATAGAAAAGAAGTAGCAAAAAAATATTTTTGAATTTTAGAATGAGATCTCTCTCCTTATTTTAACATCTTCTGGTCTTAGTTTTTCCTCATTTGACATGTATGCCTTTTTTTTTTCTTTAATAGACTTTATTTTTTAGACATTTATGCATTTTAAATAAATTTTTAAAAATGAGGTCTTTTGTTTCTGTTCCTAAATTCAAAAATAGAATGATCAGAAGCTGTTTCTTGTCTGGAAGAGAAAGCAGTAAGTGGTGACTTGAAGCAGGATCTCTTAGTTCTTTGCCCAGGAATGAAACTTGCATAGATGGATGAAAACCAGAAAATCCCAACCACTAGACCAGAATGAGCTAGGGGCTAGAAGCAGAGTTCCTCTGGCTCTTGCCTTGTTTGAAAGCAAGAGTGTTTCAAGGAGACAAAAACTGTAAGAACAGATGCAAAGCTTATTATTAGAGACACAGCACATCTAATGGGAGAGTACACAGAGAACAGTTTGCTTCTTTAAGACAGAAGCAAAACAGAGATACACACCCAGAGAGAAAATGGTGTGGGCATCCTCTCTAAAGGCATCCAGGTGACTCAGATGGTAAAGAATCTTCCTGCAACATGGGAGACCCAGGTTCGACCCCTGGGTCAGGAAGATCCTCTGGAGTAGGAAATGACAACCCACTCTAGTTTTCTTGCCTGGAGAAGTCCATGAACGTGACTGAGAGACTAATACTTTCACACTTTAACTTTCATCCTCTCTACTAAGGAGGAACACCATAGAGAGGTGGTTAAATCATTTATTTAAATAAGGCAGTTCTTCCAGGGCTTTGTTTACCTTTGGCCAATTATCTTCTTTTTCCACCTGCCCTGCCCCAGGACCCTCCCCAACATGTGTGAATGACTTTTTGCCAGATGGATTCCACTGCAGAGGTCTGTGGGAGATTTGGCATCACAGATTCTGGGGCAGTGCCTCCTCTTTATTGATCCTCAAGGAGCCTTTCTGTGCATGTGTAGTCGAGAAGGTCTGCTTGACCTCAGGAATGAGAAATATGTGCTCTCTTTATCTTTTATCAGCGCTGGACTCGGCTCCTCTCTGCCCCTGCCGTGACTGTTACCTTAAAGTGTCCATCAGAGTCTAAGTGCAGCTCTTTACCCTGTTCGTGTTGTTATTTCTATCTAAAAGTGTAAACAGGAGGCTGGCTATACATGTCTAACCTGTAGCCCATCTATCTCCTGCCTCATGTTCACTATCAGAATATGTTTATATGGGGGAGGGCTTTTTCCCCCTACTCTCTTAGGTTCTCTGGCTTGTTCTGTGAAATAAATTTGACATCAGCAGGATAACAGGAGAAAAGGCATACAGATTTATTTAAAGTTACAAGTTTTACCTGCTTCTGGGGGCTTCAACATAGACAATAAAGAAAATCCTTAAAGACACAGTTAGGCTCGGAAACTTTCATACCTTTTGGACAAAGGAGAACAAATTTAATGAGAAGTGACAAGGAACTTTGGGACTTTAGGAGCAGTAACTTGTAGGAAGGCACATATGTAGGGAACTAATGGTCAATAAGGGCTAGTTAGGGCTAGTTTGTGTAGAATTTTTTCTTGGTGTCATCTTGTCTTTGGTGATAAAGTTGTTATTCCCCTCCTGTTCTAGGAAGTGGAGACAGGGGAAGGTGACACCGTCACAAGGGGAATTTATGATCTGTTTTCAGGTAACTTGGGAACATCAGAGAGCTCATCCTCTCTCTGCTTTTTCTCAGTTGTCTTCAGCTCTTACACCAGTAGGCTTCCCAGGTGATGCTAGAGGTAAAGAACCCTCCTGCCAATGCGGGAGATGTAAGAGACACAGGTTCTATTCCTGGGTTGGGAATATCACCTGGTGGAAGACATGGCAATTCATTCCAGTATTCTTGCCTGGAGAATCCCACGGACAGAGTTGCCTGGCAGGCTATAGTCCACAGGGCCATAAAGAGTTGGACATAACTGATGCATGAGAAACGCTGGGCTGGATGAAGCACAAGCTGGAATCAAGATTGCCAGGAGAAATATCAATAACCTCAGATATGCAGATGACACCACCCTTATGGCAGAAAGTGAAGAGGAGCTACAGAGCCTCTTGATGAAAGTGAGAGAGAAGAGTGAAAAAGTTGGCTTAAAGCTCAACATTCAGAAAACTAAGATCATGGCATCTGGTCCCATCACTTCATGGCAAATAGATGGGGAAACAGTGGAAACAGTGGCTGACTTTTTTGGAGGGGGCTCCAAAATCACTGCAGATGGTGACTGCAGCCATGAAATTAAAAGACGCTTACTCCTTGGAAGGAAAGTTATGACCAACCTAGACAGCATATTAAAAAGAAGAGACATTACTTTGTCAACAAAGGTCCATCTAGTCAAGGCTATGGTTTTTCCAGTAGTCTTGTATGGATGTGAGAGTTGGACTATAAAGAAAGCTGAGAGCCGAAGAATTGATGCTTTTGAACTGTGGTGTTGGAGAAGATTCTTGAGAGTCCCTTGGACTGCAAGGAGATCCAACCAGTCCATCCTAAAGGAGATCGGTCCTGGGTGTTCCTTGGAAGTACTGATGGTGAAGCTGAAACTCCAATACTTCGGCCACCTGATGTGAAGAGCTGACTCATTGGAAAAGACCCTGATGCTGGGAAAGATTGAGGACAGGAGACGAAGGGGATGACAGAGGATGAAATGGTTGGCTGACATCACAGACTCAATGGACGTGGGTTTGGGTGGATCCCAGGAGTTGGTGATGGACAGGGAGGCCTGGCATGCTGTAGTTCATGGGGTCGCAAAGAGTCGGACACGACTGAGCGACTGAACTGAACTGAACTGAAGCGACTTAGCACTTATGCCAGAGTGGCATATTTGGGGGTATATATTTTGATCTCCTACATTTATTGCTGCCATCTTTTACTGAGTAGATATAATTAACTGTATGATATTCATTTTGTTTTGAGAAGAGTGGGAAAATGGTATAATCTTTTTTGAGTGAGAGGGAAAAAACTGCCTTTTGTTGGTATAAAATAGAAAGGTGATCCTATTTTATAATATAAGAAGCTGGTATGCAGACCATATAACATTAAAGTTACGGTTTTCAGTATTTTTAATGTACAAAAGTCATTAACTAGAATGTAAATATTGTCAGTGAAATGCTCCTTGAATATCATGACTCTTGTGACTTTAGATCATGAAAATCCTGAGGAAAGTTAAGAATAAATGAGCTTTGTGTTTGAGTTAAAGATAGTCTACTAGGAATCCTGTTCTTGGGAAACAAAAAATTCAGTATTTGAGACTGAGGTTTTAGAAAACAAAAAGTGCTAATCAAGATCAAAGCAGGAAAATTATCCTTTTTTGGGAATACTCACAAAATGTGTCATTTACCCAAGTCCTCGACTTTTCATGTGAACCAGTTGTTTTGTCCTTGTTTTCATCTTCTTTAATTTTTAAAATTAATTTTTTTAGCATTTCCTTTTATAAAAAATTTTATTTATTTTTGGCTGTACTGGGTCTTTATTGCTGCACATGGGTTTTCTCTAGTTATAGCAAACAGGGGCTTCTCATGTTGTGGAGCACTGTCTCTAGGCTTGTGGGCTTCAGTAGTGGTGGAGCACAGATTTAGTTGCTCCTTGGCATGTCAGATCTTCCCAGACCAAGGTTCAAACCCATGTCCCCTGCATTGGCAGGCAGATTCTTAGCCACTGGACCACCAGGGAAGTCCTCTTGCTTATTTTAAAATCAACAATTATTTAAAGCATTAGGCTGTTAGAGAAAATAAAAGATGTAGATCTTGCCCTTCAGGTGTTTACAATCTAGTGAAAAAGGACATGGACCCATGGAATAGTAAGTAATAACAGCAGTTTGAATTCAATGGGAGTTGATGTTGCCAAGTCATGTGAGCTAGTTATACTGAATAACTCTATGGGAGTTGAAGATAAAGAATCACTTTAGATTGGAGCTTTATAGAGACAATGACAATCAAGCTGTCTTGAAGAATAGGAGAGTTGTGGGTAGATGGAGTTGAAGGAGGATGATCATATCAAGCCTGGAAATTCCCTCTGTTAGTCTTTTAAAGTGAAGTCAGTTGTGTCCGGCTCTTTGCGACCCCACTGACTGTAGCCTACCAGGGTCCTCCCTCCATGGGATTCTCCAGGCAAGAATACTGGAGTGGGTTGCCATTGTCTTTTAAAAGGAAGTTGTTTGGATAATTTTCATGGATGATCCGCGTTACCCATCACTCAACATTCTGATACCAGCTTAAAACTCTTCACTGCCCTTCATTCTTTTTTCTTGTTCCCCAGATGGTCAGCAGACTAACATGGGTTGGGGAAGGAGGCAGTGGTCAAGAAATGCAATAGAAGGATCAAAGAATAAAGAAAATCCTCCTGGGAAACCTGATAGTGGTTGTGTTTAATTTTACATCTTAACATGGGTCAGTGTTGAACTAGACCCTCCTCACAACATACAGTTTACAACCAATTTAAAACCAAATGATTATCCCTCTTCTATCAAGGGTAACACATCTTAAAAAGGGTTGTGGTGCCTATGCTTAGAAAAGCGAACCCTGGGCATGCAGAATTGTGTCAACTAGAGCTCAGGGGTATTAAAAGAGAAATTGTTCCAGCATGCCCAGTGCTCAGCATCTAAGGGATGAACATAGGAGATAATCACTTATCATTAGACAATTGTAGTAAATAGATTCGGGAAAAAATGGCCTGACACCTGGGCAATTAAATTCTTAATCGTAAATTACTGATTATGCTTAACTGTACTGAACATGTTGTAGGAATACGAGGAAATCCATTTGTATCTAAGTTACAGATTGTACCTCCCCTTAAGTTATTAAATTCAAAAGTGCAGTCCCCCACTCCCCTCCCCAGAAAATAAAGCATCCTCCTCATCTTCCCAGTTCTCCATTCCATGCTGGCTGAGCTTTCATTCACAGCACTCGCTTGAGCATTTTTGGAGAATCTTCTTCTCAACAGGACGTTGGTATCTGAGCAGAAGAGAAAATTGTTCCCATTTCCAACTCAAAGGTGGTTATATTTACATAAGCTCCTCTTTCATTTAAATCTGTCTTAATCCTTAAGGATTTAGTAGTTGAAATGCAAAATGCATAAGATGAATTTTTTTTTTTACTAAATGAGAAAAAACTTATGAGAAGACAAACAGTACAGAGGAAGAATTTTAACAAAATATCTTTCTTTCATTTTCATGTTTTGTCTAAAATTGGTATGGTTTCTAAGATATTTGTTTTTATTTTCCCACTGAAAGATTAAGATAAAAATTTATATGTAAATATATACATATATGAAGGAATGAGGTCATAGTTTCATTTGAAAGTACAATGTAATCATTTTAATCTTACTTTCAACCCATCTCTAAGTTCAAAATAATCCTGAAAAATTTTGAGTTTGATAGCTGAGTTGAAGGGCAATTGGTCTACATTATTACTCCAACAAATACATTAAACCATGCTTAATTATTATCTCTTGGGATTGCAAAAGCCTGGTCAATGTAGACTTTTTTTCCCCTCCTAAGTGCAAGAATTTACTCTGTGCTGTGAATGGCTTAGTTGAGAGTTCTTTAAAATTCCTCCCCGGTGAAGTGCTGATTACTGGAGCTCAGTTCTGCCCCAGAGGACCTGCCAAGGAGAGCAGGCCAAAGCTCCTGGTTTGCATCCATTTCTAAACGTGTTTTTTCATTTAATCTGCTCTTTGAGGCGGGGGGGGGGGCATCTTATAGAAAGGCCTTTTGTTTTTTATAAACAAACCCAAGATACTTAAACTTTAAAGATCTTTGTCATTAGATCAATTCTTTTTTAAAAAAATAAATGCAAAGGGGTTTTACTAAATAATCTTAAAGATTTCTGCCTGCTGTAAAATCCTTCTATGGATTGTAATTTTGCTTAGTTCTTTTTCACATTATCACTAATATCCTTATTTGCATATACTTTTTCATTATGTTATTTTTTTTTCTACACATGAACTGCTGCATTTAAGTAATTCTACCATATTTGAATTGTAATACTAGAGGAAGGCAGTAGTAGAGTGATATGGCCTGTTTCCCCTCAGGATAAGCAAAAGTGTGCACTAACTGACATCATTAGCAATACCAAAGCCTCTGGAATCTTAAAATTAGCTTTATTTTTCTTTGATATTTCTTATTATAAGCCATAAAAAATATAGAAAGGACTTAAATTTACACATTAGACTTTCTTTTTCATATTACAAATATTTTAGCCTGTATAATTTTCTACTAGATTAGTTGGTACCTTAGTAATGGATGAAATGGTTTCATCTTTCACTAAGCACGGTGTAAGTAGTGAAGAAAAGTAACATTTATCTTTCATCTACTGAGTGTCAAGCACCTATGTGAATACTGTCTAATTTAATTTTACCACAATCCTGTGTGGCAGGTGTCATAAACGTTATGAAACCGTAGGATGGCTAATAGTGTCAGTATAGCCCACACAGTACCAGTCATCAATTAGGGAACACTAATGGGAGAATATCACAAAGCTTACATACTTCTGCTGAGTTACTAACCCTTTCAGGCTCTATTAATGTTAGAATCAACTGATATTCAGAAACCCACTTGTGGATATGTTTCTTGTTTTGTTAAGGTTGTTTAAAGCTGAGAAGATCATAAAGATCATGGGTTCTTACTCCAATTTCAAAAGGACAACTTAGCAACTATTTCTGTTGTCTTTTGTTTTCAGAAAAGTACCTTCTAATAGACCTTGTCCCTGGTTGACATTCCTTGAGAAATATAACTCGTTTAAAGGACCCAGAAGGCTGCTGCTTTTAAAGCAAATCAGATTCAACAGTGTTACAAAAAATCCATTTTAAGAATTCACTCCACATATGCACTTGCACATGTGTGCAATAACCTACTTACAAAAATAGTATAGCCTCTTAATAGTATAGTAAAAGATTGGAAAGACTCTGACAGTGCATTGACTAGTGATTGAAGCATGTAAATTTTGGTATATCCATTCAACGGAGTACTACACAGCTGATTAAATAAATGAAGTGGTTCTGTAGATATCAACATAGCTCTAAGAGATGTAACTGAGAGAAAAAAGCAAAGTGTGGGACAGTTTATTTAGTATGTTATGATTTATGTATATAAGGGGAAGATTATAAACACACCCCCACATATTCACATACATACTTGGTTTATGCATCAATTATTTCTGTATTCTCAACAAGGAGACAAAAATGGGTTTAAGTGTGTGGGAGTTAGATGAGTAAGGGAAATTTCTTTTCATTGTATAGCCTTTCACTTTTTTTTTTAACTTTTAAAATAAATGTGTGTTTGTATTTTTTCTTCCTGTAAGGATAAAAAGAAACTCCTTTTTTTCAAGAGAGTTTATCCTTGGGAAAGGAAGGGGCTTTTTTGGTTTTCATTTAACACCATTTCGCTGACTTTCTAACATGTATGTACTATTTTTATGTAAAATATGACTTAATTGGCAGGAAGATCATACGGGTTTCCCCACCCCCTCCTTCTTTATGGTTTCTTACAATTAAAAACAATCCAATACATTTTAATGTTTTAAAAAAGCTTTTGTTGGCCATCTTTCTCTGTTGTTTGGGAAACGTTATGAGAGTAAGGATCTTTAAAGGCATTTATTTATTTATTCAGATTGTAACTTTTCTGCAAAGTTTTTGAATCCAACTTCATTGGTTTAAAATGTACCGTCTTTTGCCCTATACTCACCCATGTGAATTTCTTCAAATTCTAGTAAAATGCTTATGAAAGGCATGGGCTGTCCACAAATTATCACGCTTCTTAAGGGCACAATTTCCTGGGCCTGGACCCTGTCCAAGAATAGAGGAGGCAATAAAATGCTTGTTTTCTTAGTTAAGGTGACAGAAGTGAAATCATAAAGGATATTTCACAAGGTGAATATATGCAACATAAAGCTGTTTCAGAAGCATAGTTGGTGAGAAACTACTTATTTCTATAGAAGGATCTCTCAGTCTCCCAGCTCTCTCTCAAATGTACTATCATTTCATTTATGTCATCCCTGATTCTAAGAAGTTGGGTGAGGTTAATTTACAGAATCCAGTAATAGGCCAGTGTTTAAAAATGGATGATAAAATAGAGGTGAACACATTATTGAATAAGTCTAACTTTGTACTTTATCTTTCAGTTGTGTCTCCTGGCTTGTATAACTTTTATACTCACATGCTTACTTCATATAGCATTTTTTAATTTCCACCTGAAATACTTTGTGCTTCCACATCATTGCCTTTTTTTTTTAAGATTTATTTTTTAATTATCTTTGGCTGCTCTGGGTCTTCATTGCTGCACCTGGGTTTTCTTTGGTTGTGGTGAGCAGGGATTTTTCTGGCTGCCGAGCATGGGCTTTAGGGCACACCAACTTCAGCAGATGCGCCTCCTTGGCTCAATGGTTGTGACGTAGGAGCTCAGTTGCCTCGTGGCAAATGGGATCTTCCCAGACCAGGGACAGAACCCATGTCCCCTGCATTGACAGGCGGATTCTTCACTACTAAACCACCAGGGAAGCCCTCATTGCTCTTTTAAAGGTACATTTGACTCATTTGTGGAGGAGCAGGAGCACACTTCTTTTCCTTCCTCCTCAGCCTACTCTCCCTCTGGTACCCTTTATGGTCAGATTTTAACAGAGTAGCTGGTAAAGAAATGTTTGCAGAGTCCCAGTTCCAGTGTCCCAAGAAGAGAACAGAAGGGTGTGTTTGGAAGTGAAAATAATTTAATAACTGGTACACATTTGTGCTTTTCTAAAATTTTAAAAATGCTCTATGAAAATTTTTATACATCTAATTAATAGCAATTCTAAAAGCTTTTTCACTTACTTGCTTTCTTTTCTACATATGAAATAAGTAACAAACCCAGTCATGTATTTGGGCACCCACGAACAGCACTGTAGTAAACACTGAGAGATCTATGATATTGAGTATCTTTTATGTACAGAGTTAACAACAAAGATGAAAAAGATAGATGTTTCCTGTCCTCAAGAATTTTGGAAAAAGAAAAGGCTAGTTTTTTTGAATAGGAGTATGTTTCTAGTAATAAGCTTAGATTGAGATTATTTCTACTAGTATAAAGTTCTGTGCCATTTACCAGTTATGAAGTGTAAATGAATCCTTGTCTGCTATAGAATACCTCGAGGGACAGCTTATGATCTTTCTTTTCTGTCATGAAAATGATTGTTCCACCCTTACCAATGGCATTAAACTTAACAGAATATTACCTGCAGTCTACTTAACAGCTAACGTTAAAACCAAATTATCCACAAAGCATAAATTAAGATTAAAAAAAATATGTTAAACTGCCTAATGTACGTAATATTTAAAATTATATTCTGGGGACTTCCCTGGTGGTCTAGTGGTTGAGGCTCTGTGCTTGCACTGCAGGGGGCACTGGTTCACTCCCTGGGAGGGGAAATGAGATCCCATACATGGTGCGGCCAAAAAGAAAAGACTGACTTAAGATTATGTTCCAAAATAGATTGGTTATGAGGTGGGATTTTCCTATTCTATTTAAATATGAGAGAATTGTGCTGTACTTTGTAACATTTTCTATCTTTTTTTTTTTTTTTAGTAAGAAGAATCACATTTAATGAGTTTCTTTCTTGCAGTTTCAGATGCTCAAGTACAGCTGAAAAAAATCTGAAACAGCTATAGCCCCATGACAGACAGATACAAAGAGTACTGCATTTTAAAAAAATGATAAAAAAATCCACACACTTACAGACACATACACACATACACACTCTCTCTCAAATAGACCCCCCCCTCCCTCCCCACAAATGTACACTTTTTGGAAACTAAATTGGGTTTTGAAAACCCTTCTTCCGCAAGATCGGAAGAAGAGAAAGATGAGAGAGGAGAGCGGACTGCGGGTGCCCAGCCCCCACTCCCCCACAAGGGCCAAGGGCCAAATGTTCAATGGTTGGGCCCAGGGCCATCCCGTACAGGACGCTGCCCAGTGCTGCTGCTGGGGGCTCCAGCAAGAACCCCAGCTCCACGGTAATACTGAATGCGTGCAGAGTGGCCAATGAACTGTGGTTTAAAAAAAAAAAGAAAAAGGCAAACACAAATCTAAAGACATGGATAAAGCCCAAGAGAGCCCAGGTTCACATTGGGTGGGTCCTGGGGGGTTGGTGGAGATGTTGCAGACCAGGGAAGTCTATACAGCAAATGGTTTATATTACAGATGACTGGCAGTTTAGAGTCTCTTCCCAGTTCTCCTGCTGCTCCAGCCCAGTGAGGGCAAATCAGAGGAAAGGAGGAAAGGTGGGACACTGTGATGGGCATGCGGGGTCAGACGCAGCAGGCTGAGTGCGCTCAGATAAGCCCTCGTCGTTTTTTGTAGTCTTCCAAGTTCAGAGATCTCCTTGGAGCTCCATCCTTGGCCGGCGGAGCCTTGGACGTGATGGCCAAAGCCTTTGATTCTGAGCTGGGAACTTGTAAATCAATCTTCACGTCGAAGTCATGTACTTTGAACAAGTCTTCTGAGAGGTCACTGGCTGACTTAGAATTCAAATCTTTATCCTTTCCCTGACCCTTGCTCATTTCCTTTGGAGCATCTGGTAACACTCCAGAACCGTATTTTGCGTTCAGCTGGGCCAATATGGCAGCTTGAACAGCTGGGTCTCTGGAATTAGAAACGATGGTAGGTTTACACTGTCGCCTGGTAAAGGGATCCATCTGTTGGTTTTTCATATTGTGACTTTCAGCCACAAGGGCCTTCTCAGACTCCACAATGTTCCACTCCCGGTTCCGCTGGTTGATGTAACTGATAGTAGATATGTTCTTGGTCCGCTGGCGGTCCAAGGCCTCTGCTCGCTCCTCCAGCTGGTCTTGGATTTGTTTGGCCTTGTCCTGATCCCCCAGGTCCTCAGCCATGGCCTTTTCCTTCAGAAGCTGCGTTTTCTTCATAGCATAGTTAGGTGGAGCTTTCCTGAATCTTTCTTTCTCTTTTACAATCTCTTCAATGTCCTGGTCATTGAATTTATAATTAAGAGCTTCTTTAATAGATAATTCCTTCTTATTGATTTCATCTAGAGTGGGCAACTGCATGCCAGCAGAGAACATCGCTTCTTTCCACTTCATGAATTCACTCTCAGTGAACTCTTGGTTTGAGACAAACTCTAGGCGGAACACTCGCTGGTCACTGCCATGCCGTAGCTGTAGCCCTTTGTTTGTTCTGGTGCCACCAAGCTGGTAAACTTTGGCGGTTTCCACAACACCCGTGATCTCAGCAACCCGGTAAACTGGTTTGCTGTTGTGGTTTCCAATGCCAATCCGTACAAAACATCCTGTGACTGTTTTAGCGAAGAAGGGCATATGACACCAACGTTCCAGCTTATGCCGTGATAATCGAACCCGATTCAATTCCTCTGGTAAGGAGACTGGTTGTGATTTTGGAGGGATCTCTTCTTTCTCCTCTTCCTCATCAGATGACGATGTTCGGGATGAGCGATCTGACTTTTCACTGGACTTGTCATCCTCCTAGTCGTCAGAGTACACCTCACTGGTTTTTAATGGCTGTTTCTTGGCGAGGAGCTCAGCTGTTCTGTTCTTCCGTTTTTCTCGCTCTGCCTTTAGTTCCTCCATGGCTTGAGATTTCTTATCTAGTTTCTCATCCCGTTTGGAATGTCGTTCCTTGTTGTGGGATGTTACCTGAGATTCTTGAATCTGTGTCAATTTTTTCTTTTCCTGCTCCTCTTCTTGCTTTTTCTTTTTTTCTTTCTTTTCTTTCTTTTTGGCTGTTTTCAGTTTTTTCCTGATTTCAAATCTTTTTTTCAACACCTCCCTCTTCTCTATGCGGTTGAACAGTTCTTGTTCTCTCTCCTTTTCTGTCATCTGTTCCAGACGGGCCCTGTCTTCCTCATCTCCCATGAGGTCTTCTCCGTAGCCATCATGGAATTCCTCATCTTCTGAGGAAGAGTCTGAATCTGAACTGGAGGAGGAGCTGTTGCTGTCAGAATCTGACACTTCACCTTCCTCAGGGGCTGAGCTCTCAGCTGAACTGTCTTTGTCCGAACTGCCTGAGGAAGCAGTTTTATTTGCCTGTTTCTTCATGGTTCCTTTCTTCTCTATTTTTCTGGCTTTTCCTTTCTTCTTATTTTTATTGCTCCCCAAAGTCCACTCGTCATCGCTGTTAGATGTCTCTGAGTCTGAGGAGGCAGCAGGCTGACTCACAGGCGGCTCCTTCTCTTCAGAGTCACTTCGCTTCCGCTTTGCCAGGGACAAGAGTTCCTGATCCAGGTTCTCGTCGCTACCGCTGTCCTCCGTGTCTGAGTCGATCACGACGCGGCCTTTCCGCTTCTTTACCATCGTGGTCCCCCGGCTCCCACGCCGGACGCCGCCCGGACTCCCCTCTTGCCCGCCTGCCAGTGGGACTGCCACTGCCGCCGCCGCCGCCGCCGCTGCTAACATTTTCTATCTTTACTACCTTTTTCTGTTTTTTTTTTTTTCCTAAACCATAACCCCCTTAGGCAAGCTGGGAAACATGCACATTTGTTTTCTGAACAGAAACAAAATATCTAGGATTAGAGTCCAAGTCATCTTCACTTGAATATATATTTATTTTAGAATGCGACACTAACAGCACGATGATAAACCGTCACAAACTTGTACCAAGAAGCACACAATCTTTAAAGTGTGTTGTTTTTCACAAGTTATTTAAGTATGGCATTATTATTATTTTGTACTAGAGTCAAAGACGACATTTAGATTCTTCAGCTTTGGGGCATTTAGTAACATCGAAATGATTGTCTAGTCAGGCAGAGGCAAGAAATTCAAATGCAGTTTCTTTCTCTTCTGCCAGTTCCTTTGCAGTAAGATCCATCTTCTCACGTGAGAAATCATTAATAGGGAGACCTTCAACAACTTTCCAGGTCTTATCCTGTTTGAAAATAAATGCAAATTAAGAGATTTATGATTAAACTAGAAGTTGTTCCAGCAAGCAACAACTTAGTTTGAACTTAATTTAGAGGAGTATGTTTTAAAATGTGAATCTAAAGAAGCAAATCAAAATCCAGATCTTAATTAACATAATTCTGATAAAAACTCAACATTTGAATTTGAAACTGACTGAATATAGAAAAATCATCTTTAAATTAGGTTTTAATTAGCAAACATAAAAAACTATTGACTTCAGTACAGTTTTAATACAGAGCGACAATACTGAGAACCATTGTTTCATTTAAAAGTAAGAGAATATTTATAGATATCCAATATGAGAGGCATAGTAACAAAAAGTGTCTAGTTGGGAGAGTTGAAACTTGCTTTCCAGATTAATTTCAATCTTTTAGTGACCTGAAGTTGTGCTCACATGATTTTAAAGCTGAGAAAAATGTCTAATTTAGTAAAGGAACAACTTTCTAGACTAAAATATACCATTGTTAATAAAAACACACAACTGGTATCCCATTAGGGGACAGAGGGTTTAAAAAAACCCCACACTACCTTACCTTGATTGTAACAGGGAACGAGTAAAGCAGATCGTCAGGAATACCATAGGAGTTGCCATCCGAGATAATGCCCATGGACACAAACTCTCCCTGAAAAGAAGTAACAGTCAATGTTTTATATTCGCATGGTGATAAAATTCCTTTTCATAACCGAAGGACACATGAACTAACAAAATTAGACCAGGTGATAGGTTCTTATTGATACTCTGTGTGTAACTTCATTACTGTACAAAGAATCAGCATCAGGCACTTACACAAAAAGGCAACTTCCATGGTTACAATCTCAGTCCACTCTTCCAATCCATGTGTGAAGTAGGCCAGAGAAACATAACCCTCATTTTATAAATGAGGAAGCTGGCGGCCCAATATAGGTTTGAAGAAGAAAAATATGTTTGGTGCTTTCCACATTTCGTCTCATTGACCTTATAACCCTATAAGTTAAATGCCATGTAAGAGATGACAAAACTGCTCAGAGAGGTTAAGCAACTTTCCCAAGGTTACTCACCTAGTCAGTAGCTGAGCTGGGATAGGAACCTAACTGGCCTGACTGCAAGGCCACATGTCTTTTTGTTTGTTTGATTTTTTACATTTTAGCATCAGAGGAAAATAAAAGAGTGGCCTGTGGAAGTCACTGAGTCCTCACCTCTGGGGTTCCAAACCAGATGTCTCTGACATGGTCACAGATGGCTTTTGCGGCCGACATCGCACTGGACAGTTTTCGTGCCTTGATGACGGCAGCACCGCGCTGTTGCACAGTCTGGGAGGGCAGGCAGAGACAGCAGGATTATTCCTGGGGTGAAAGGCTGAAACTACAGCTTACTGTGTCCCCTCCAAAATCACACAACTACCCCATGGTGGCCTTATTAGCCTCTTTCACTTAGAAGCACTAGTCTTCCTGAAAAGGGACAACTAAAGACCCACACAGAAAGCTGACTACACTTTATATGAAGAAATGGACCTCTATAAGATAGCTGGATGATTGGAGGGTATCTAGTTTTTTCCCACTTTATCAATCTTGACTGCCACACAGTAGATCAGATCGGATTATGATTGCCTCAGTATGACTCCCAAAGAATATATACACTCATTAAAGGCCTGCTGTCTTTGGGTTTCCTCCTGCCACCCACTGTGGGGAGACTCAGGTCAATAATGTGTGTGTCTCTCAAGAGTTCTCGATGCTTGGCTGTGAAGAGATCTCCTGGATTTTTCTCACCGTGATGAATTCTCCCTTGAGCCAGCTGTCATCTTTCAGAGCTTCATAAACACCAACTTCCTTTCCTTGCAGTTTCACTTTGGCATGGTTGACATCTGGATACTGAGTTGAGGAATGGTTTCCCCAGATGATGACATTTTTTACATCATCAGAAGTCACTCCAAGTTTAAGAGCAATCTTGTTCAACAAAAAACAAATACATTACTTAGACAAATTTTTTTTTGTTTTAAATTTCAAACTGTGATCTATTTGACAAATGTCCTTAAGATAAAAACCTCTGAAACTTTAAGAGAACACAGACTTATATTGATTTGTAAAAAAACAACAAAAAACCCCCCAAAGATTTTACTGTTTGGTAAGTTTCCCAAAAGAACTTAATAGTAGAGAAAGTATCTAAATACCCGATTGGTCAGAAACACTTAGGTGACATCTCCAAGTATTAACAACAAAACAAAGGTCACATTTATGTATTTAAGCAATATTAAACTTTGGTGTTTTATATTTGATTAAGCTACTATACAAATAAGTCATCCATAAACTGTAAGATGATCCTTACTTTTAAGCATTCTACTTCAATACTGTACCCTATAATGTTTAAAGCTCTTGAGGTAGAATCCACTCCTAGTTGTAAAGATGCCGTGAAGATTGTTGAAATGACAAGAATGGATTTAGAATATTACATAAACTTAGTTGATAAAGCAGTGGCAAGGTTTGAGAGATTTACTTACAGTTTTGAAATCAGTTCTACTCAGGGTAAAATGCTATCACACAGCATTGTATGCTATAGAGAAATTTTTTGTGAAAGGAAGACTTCATTGTTGTCTTATTTTAAGAAATTGCCACCATCACCCCAACCGTTATCAACCACCACCCTGATCAGCAGCCATAAACATGAAGGCAAGACCCCCCAACCAGCAAAAAGATTATGACCTGCTGAAGGCTCAGATGATGGTTAGCATTTTTTTTTAGCAACAAAGCCTTTTTTGAATTAAAGTATGTATATATTATATGTATATATTTTTTAGACATAATGTTTTTGCATACTTAACACACTACATACAAATAAAACTTTTATATGTACTAGGAAGCCAAAAAATTAATTGGCTGGCTTTATTCCTATACTTTACTTAGAAAGTGAAAGCACTCAGTCATATCCAACTGTTTGCGACCCCATAGACTATACAGTCCATGGAATTCTCCAGGCCAGAATACTGGAGCGGGTAGCTGTTTCCTTCTCCAGGGGAATCTTTCCAACCCAGGGATTGAACCCAGGTGTCCTGCATTGCAGGTGGATTCTTTACCAGCTGAGCCACCTGGCAAGCCCAAGAATACTGGAGTGGGTAGCCTATCTCTTCTCTAGCAGGTCTTCCTGCCCCCAGGAATCGAACCAGGGTCTCCTGCATTGCAAGGCGATTCTTTACCAGTTGAGCTACTAGGGAATTCTAATACTTGGTTTCCTGTAATTTCTTTCTAATTAGATAGCAGAATTTATAAGGATCTAAAATAGAAAGGTTTTAGAAAAAAAATTTAAAAGCTGATGTGTTAGGGTTACATTGTGATTTTTCTTCCCTTTACATTGCAATAAGAACGAAGGGAAAAAAAAATAGTTGTGCCAGAATCACAGCTTTTGCATACACAGATAATTAACAGCAGCACCGCATCAAAGCTCTGGATGTGTGTTCACCATATAGCAAAGAGAATACAGCCTGATATTTTAGCCCCAAACTTGAAACAACTCAAAAGTCCTTCAAGAATGGTTAAATAAAGCATGGCTGCTAGCATAACTGACACCATCTTGGGCCCTTATAGTTTCTCCTATCCTTTAAAACTGACCTGTGAAGTGAATCACATCTAGGGCTTTGTAGTTTATATTATACGGTTTAACAAACATCAGGATCAGGTAGCCAGCCTCTCTGCTCTGCTGGTCTCCAAACAATGATGAAAACCTCCCTTGACATTCCTGGCACCCACGAGACCAGTTATCCGTTCATAAATCTTAATTCAGAAACGTCCTGTTTCAAAGCACCTATGCTCATACCCGAGGGTAACTACAAAATTGTCCCTGCGGCTCCTCTGTGGAACGGTGTGCAGCTGCAAATGTTTCTGGGTCACTGTCTGCCTGATCCCAATCCCACCCTGTGAGTAAGTTACCGTGTAACAAACTGACTCATTGGTTATATGGAGCTGCCTGCCTTGTTTTTGGTCTCAAGATGCCTTCTTAGTTTGGTGGGCACTTTTCATTCCTTCTGTCTTCCAACACAAACTGTGGTACATTCATATAAGTAAATAAATGGAGTAACAATAAAAAGAATGAACTACAGAAACATGTAACAACTTGAATGGCTATTAAAAGCATTATACTAAATGAAAAAAGTGTCAAAAGGTTACTTACTGCAGGATTCTATTTTTAAAACATTCTTAAAATGACAAAAGCATAGAGCTGGAGAACAGATGAATGGCTGTCAGAGTTTAGGAAAGGAGAGGGGCTGTGTAACTATAAGGAGGCAACATGAACAGGAGTTCTTTGTGGGTGATGGTACAGTCTGTGGTTACAGTAACCTAATATATATAATATATAGTTAGATGACACAGGATCATTCATAAAGACATAAAAACTGCAGAAATCTGAGTAAAGCTATTTAACAGTGTGGTGTGTAGTTCAGTCAATTTCCTAGTTTTGATAATGCTCTATAGTTATGTAAAATGTCATCACTGGGGGAGGAGGGTGGTAGGTACATGGGGTTCTCTGTACTATTTCTGCAGTTTCTTCTAAGTCTATAATTATTCCAAAATAAAAAGTAAAAAATGACAACCAACCAACCAAAATGATACAAATGAAAAAAGCCAATACCTAAAAAGTTTGCAATGCCTTGACTCATCTTCATGCTAATTTATTCAGTCAAGGAAAAAGCAAGTTGTGCTTACTTTCACTGACCCTTATAAGTTGAGACTCATTTTTTAAGTCCTAAAATAGATTTTAAAAATAACTTAAAATTTTGTTTTTGACATTTAAAATCACTTCTGATCTAATCCCTACTTCATCTAGAGTTCTGCAAGAATTAGGACTATTAACTACCATATCCGTCTTCACAAATGAGTTGGGTGGTTGGTTTCTGGGGCACCAGGCTACTGATCTGCTTAGTGGTAGGGGTAGAGTGATGTGCTATGCAAAGAGTACCATTTTCTGTGTGTGCCATGACCTGAAGGGACGTGCAAAGAACTGTTCTTACTTATATTTAGCTGGCATCATTGAGAAAAAGGAAAATTTATACTCAGGCAAGTGAGCCAAGATGTATATTATCAACAACTTAGAAATCCTAACTCTGCTGAATGTCAACTCCAAAGTACAGTGAGGACAAACTGCCTGCAGGCCTCTCCTCCCTACAGGAGGCTCCCCTGACTTCCTGTGTCCTGTTTGCCCATTTCCTCTTGTTCTTTAGATCTCCTGAGCTAATCAGCTTCTCTCTGGATAGCAAAGGCCAGTACTTGGCACCCAGCAGATGTGATTTCTGAATATCACGCAGGTCAGAGCTAAACTACCATGTACCCCGGATAGTAAGCAGCTCCTTGCTCCTTCAGGCATTTTCATGCCTGTCACACAGACCTGCTGAACAGTTTTTGATTCATTCTCCAGCTCTAGTTAATTTTCTTCTCTGTGATACTACCTAACTGGTTTCATTGACAAATTACCTTGCCGGCCAGGAGACAACATACGTAGCTCTGGTTTGTAAATACACAGGGGAATTCTGCAGGGGATAAACAGTCACTAGGCAGTGAGGCCCTCTGATTTCTAAAACAAATTATGTAAGACCAGTATTCATTCAGGGAGAAGGCAATGGCACCCCACTCTAGTACTCTTGCCTGGAAAATCCCATGAACGGAGGAGCCTGGTAGGCTGCAGTCCATGGGGTTGCTAGGAGTCAGACATGACTGCGCGACTTCACTTTGACTTTTCCTTTCATGCATTGGAGAAGGAAATGGCAACCCACTCCAGTGTTCTTGCCTGGAGAATCCCAGGGACGGGGGAGCCTGTGGGCTGCTGTCTGTGGGGTTGCACAGAGTCGGACATGACTGAAGTGACTTAGCAGCAGCAGCAGCTGTATTCATTCATGTAAGAAAAATTAATCTTTGGGTCTGTTACTTTTCTCACTGGATTAACAGCCTCTACAGGAGCAAGAAACAGCTCCTTCAAAAACTTCCTAACAGCTGTCACTGTGCCAAACCAGCATGCTGGAACATGGGCCAAAGTCAAAGTTTGTGGCTTTCTTCCCTCTTTCCTCACTCAGACTTTCACCCCACAAGGAAAACTGTTGCAGGCACTGGGACAAAGCATCATTTTGCTGTACATTGGAAAGCAGAGTTTTCCAATGCCTGCCTCCACTAAGGCCTCAGGTCAAACAGCACAGGTGGAAATTTGTTGGTGTTGTCATCATTCTACTGTCTTCTCCCTGTTGCAACACAGTGAATCACCATCTGGTAATCCAAAGTCACAGATGCAACACCTGTGGTACCACCTTTTCTTTCATAACAGCTCTGGGTGTGCCTATGAAGCTGCTTCAGTCGTGTCTGACTTTTTGTGACCCACTGCACTGCAGCCCATCAGGCTCTTCTGCCCATGGGCTTCTCCAGGCAAGAATACTGGACTGACTTGCCCTGCCCTCCTCCAGGGATATTCCTGACCCAGGGATTGAACCCTTGTCTCTTGCATCTCCTGCGTTGGCAGGTGGGTTCTTTACTGCTAGCGCCATCTGGGAAGCCCCATAACTGCTCTACAGTACCCCAATCTCCTGCCTCCAGTCATTCAAACCAACTCCCATTTCTTCCCAGCCACTGAGTGCTGGCTAAATAATAAGAAAAAAGACCCAGCCCACAGCCCAAAGCCTCTCAGGAAATATTTGTAATTTAAGCTTGTTATCCAAATACCTTCTAAATTAACTGAGAGATTTCTGAAGTGTGACTCTTCTCAAAATTTGGTTATATATCTCTTCATCATCATCATCATCAGTAATAATTACAGCAGCCAACCTTTACTGAGTTTTTACTAAGTGACAGGCATCAAGATAAGGTCTTAACATAGATCTTATCTCGTTTAGTGCACATAATTACCATATGAGATAGATAACAATCATTATCCCATTTTACAGCTTGAATACACTTTCTCAGGGTCACAGAGCTAGTGAATGGATTTAAGTCATTTGATCGCATTCCCACGTGATGCTAGTGGTAAAGAACCTGCCTGCCAATGCAGGAGATGTTAAGAGACACGGGTTTGATCCCTAGATCAGGAAGAAGGGCATGGCGATCCACTCCAGTATTCTTGACTGGAGAATCCCATGGACAGAGGAGCTTGATGGGCTACAGTCCACAGGGTCCCAAAGTGTCAGACACGACTGAAGTGACTTAGCATGCATGCCCCATACCATTGCCCCATACACACGAGGGTGTAGAGTTAGGTAGACCCTTTTACTGACTAGCTCTGTGACTTTGAGCAGGTTCCCTGACCTTTTTAGGCTTCAGAATTCTTATCTGTTAAACAGGAGATAATAACAGATACCTCATATGGTTACTATGAGAAGTAAATGACAAATTAAATGTAAAACATTCAGTTTAGTGTAGAAACTTAGATGTAAATTCTTTTCTCCTTCACTGGGCCCTCCAGAGCTGAAAGATTATCAGCTCTCAGTGTAAAGCAGTGGTTTTCTTAGCCAGACAGTAATAAGGAATTAGACAGTAATAAGTTTGTCATATTTTGCAGAAGCAGAATCCTGGGCAATAAGAGAAATTGTAACACGCACTGGACAAGCTTGAGTTAAGAACTAGACTATGAATTTCAGAAAGCTTCTGTTCTAAGGAGACTGGGAGAAAGGTGAACTAAGGCCTCCTAGGTCTTCATGTGGAAACAAAGAATAGATCTCAGTAATTAATGATTTTAAAAAGAACAAAGAATGCAAGAACAAAAAACTGTTATTAGGCAAGAGAAGTAACCATAACAAATGTAACAAATCAGTTGTAAAGACTCCCTTTTCTGTCCTGTTTCAAAGGTAAAGATCAATCAGAAGCACATTCTTGAGCTGTTTTGTAGCATCCAAAACCCCTTAAGCATTCACTCATCAGATTAACTGGAGTCTAAGGAATGAGACTTTGCTGACCCTTGTGACTTCACTCAATAGGTACCTGGATTTTGTCAACCTAGAGTGAACTTTGCCTCATTTTAATGCTAAAACCTCTACCCCAAGGACTGCCATTTTTGAACATGCAAGGCATGTATGTTTGAGCATGTTGTACTATGCAAGTGCATCTAGAAACCCAGCTTTACATGGAAGATTATACTCACTCATGAATATGCATGTTGTTATTGTTCAGTTGCTAAATCCTGCCCTACTCTTGGTGACCCCCATAGCCTGCAGCACATCAGACTTTCCAGTCCTTCGCAATCTCTCAGAGTTTGCTCAAACTCATGTCCATTGAATAAGTGATGCTATCCATCTCATATTCTATTGCCCCTTCTGCAGTCCTCAATCTTTCCCGCACCAGGGTCTTTTCCAGTGAGTTGGCTATTCACATTAGGTGGCCAAAGTATTGGAGCTTCAGCATCAGTCTTTCCAGTGAATATTCAGGGCTGATTTCCTTTAGGATTGACTGGTTTGATCTTCTTGCTGTCCAAGGGACTCTCAGGTCTTCTCCAGCACCACAATTCAGAAAAATTAATTCTTCAGTGCTCAGCTTTCTTTATGGTCTAACTCTAGGATCCGTACAAGACTACTGGAAAAACCATAGCCTTTACTATACAGAGCTTTGTGGGCAAAGTGTTGTCTCTGCTTTTTAACACACTGTCAAGGTTTGTCACAGCTTTTCCTCCCAGGAGCAAGTGTCTTTTAATTTCCTGGCTGTAGTCACTGTCCACAGTGATTTTGGAGCCCAGAGAAATAAAATCTGCCACTGCTTCCACTTTTTTTGCATCTGTTTGCCATGAAGTGACAGGACCAGATGCCATGATTTTAGTTTTTTGAATGTTGAATATTAACTCAGCCTTTTCACTCTCCTCTTTCACCCTCATCAAGAGGCTCTTTATTTGTTCTTCCCTTTCTTCCATAAGGGTGGTGTAATCTGCATATCTGAGGTTATTGATATTTCTCCCTGCAATCTTGATTCCATCTTGTGCTTTATCCAGCCCGGCATTTCGCATGATGCATTTCTACTCTGCATAAAGGTTAAATAAGCAGGGTGACAATATATAGCCTTGACGTACCCAATTTGGAACCAATCCATGGTTCCATGTCAGGTTGTAATTGTTGCTTCTTGACCTGCATATAGGTTTTGCAGGAGGCAGGTAAGGTGGTCTGGTATTCCCATCTCTTTAAGAATTTTCCACAGTTTGTAGTGATCCACACAGTCAAAGGCTTTAGTGTAGTCAATGAAGCAGAAGTAGATGTTCTTCTGGAATACTCTAGCTTTCTCTCTAATCCAATGGATGTTGGCAATCTGACCTCTGGTTCCTCTGTCTTTTCTAAATCCAGCAAGTACATCTGGAAGTTCTCGGTTCATGTACTGTTGAAGCCTAGCTTGAAGGATTTTGAACATTATCTTGCTAGCATGTGAAATGAGTGCAATTGTATGGTAGTTTAAACATTCTTTGGCATTTCTTTAGGATCAGAATGAAAACTGACCTTTTCCAGTCCTGTGGCCACTACTGAGTTTTCCAAATGTGCTGGCATATTGAGTGCAGCACTTTCACAGCATCATCTTTCAGGATTTGAAATAGCTCAACTGGAATTCCATCACCTCCACTAGCTTTGCCATAGTGATGCTTCCTAAGGCCCACATGACTTCACACTCCAGGATGTCTGGCACGAGAGGAGTGATCACACCATCATGGTTATCTGGGTCATTAAGGTCTTTTTTGTACAGTCCTTCTGTGTATTCTTGCCACCTCTTCTTAATATCTTCTGCTTCTGTTAGGCCCATACTGTTTCCATCTTTATCGAGCCCATCTTTGCATGAAATGTTCCCTTGGTATCTCTAATTTTCTTGAAGAGATCTCTAGTCTTTCCCATTCTATTGCTTTCCTCTATTTCTTTGCCTTGATGACTTAAAAAAGGCTTTCTTATCTCTCCTTGCTATTCTCTGGAATTCTGCATTCAGATGGATATATCTTTCCTTTTCTCCTCTACCTTAAGCTTCTCTTTTATTCTCAGCTATTTGTAAGGCTTCCTCAGACAGCCGTTTTTCCTTTTTGCATTTCTTTTTCTTGGGGATGGTTTTGATCACTGCCTCCTGTACAATGTTAGGAACCTCCATCCATAGTTCTTCAGGTATTCTGTTCATCAGAACTAATTCCATGAATCTATTAGTTTCTCCCACTGTATAATCATAAGGGATTTGATTTAGGTCATACCTGAATGGCCTAGTGATTTTCCCTACGTTCTTCAGTTTAAGTCTGAATTTGGCAATAAGGAGTTCATGATCTGAGCCACAGTCAGCTCCCAGTCTTGCTTTTGCTGACTGTATAGAGCTTTTCTATCTTTGGCTACAAAGAATATAATCAATCTGATTTTGGTATTGACTTTCTGGTGATGTCTATGTGTAGTCGTCTCTTATGTTGTTGAAAGAGGGTGTTTGCTCTGACCAGCACGTTCTCTTGGAAAACTGTTAGCCTTTGCCCTGCTTCACATTTTGTACTCCAAGGCCAAATTTGCCTGTTACTCTTGGTATCTTCTTGACTTCTATATTTGCATTCCAGCTCCCTATGATGAAAAGGAGATCTTGTTTTGGTGTTAGTTCTAGAAGGTCTTGTAGGTCTTCACAGTAAGATTCAAATTCAGCTTCTTCAGCATTAGTGATTGGGGCATAGACTTGGATTACTGTGATATTGAATGGTTTGCCTTGGAAACAAACCAAGATCATTCTGTTGTTTTTGAGATTGCACCCAAGTACTGCATTTCGGACTCTTGACTATGAGGGCTACTCCATTTCTTCTAAGGGATTCTTGCCCACTGTAGTAGATATAATGGTCATTTGAATTAAATTTGTCCATTCCATTCCTGTCCATTTTAGTTCATTGATAACTAAAATATTGATGTTCACTCCTGCCATCTTGTTTGAGCACTTCCAATTTACCTTGATTTATGGACCATCAGAGGGTAGAATGAAAACCACATTTCACAGAAAACTAACCAAGCAGATTACATGGACCACAACCTTGCCTAACTCAATGAAACTATGAACCATGCTGTGTAGGGCCACCCAAGATGGACAGGTCATGGTAGAGAGTTCTGACAAAATATGGTTCACTGGAGAAGGGAACGGCATACCACTCAGCATTCTTGCCTTGAGAACCCCACAAACAGTATGAAAAGGCAAAAACACATGATACTGAAAGATGAACCCCTGCCTCCAGCTGTAACCCCCACCACCCAGGTCATCAGGTGTCCAATATGCTACTGGAGAAGAGTCGAGAAATAGCTCCAGAAGGAATAAAGAGGCTGAGCCACAGCGGAAATAATGCCCAGTTGTGGATGCATCTGGTAAAGTCTGATGCTATAAAGAACAATACTGCATAGGAACATGGAATGTTAGGTCCATGAATCAAGGTAAATTGGAAGTAGAATATGAGAAGGATATAAAAATGAAAGTGAAACTAAATATAAAATTTAAATCAATTTGATTGCTTATCTGAGTGAAAAAAGCAGAACCACATGAAACACACAAAACTCAAGCCTTTTTTTTTATAATTTCCTATGTACCTGACAAAAATAATTAGGTACCATTATGTGAATTATCTATACTAATGACTAATTTTTAACCACTGTACCAAGAGGACATTAGCAGTGACATGTGATTAAAGAAAGGAAATGGAATATAATGGTGAAAATTAAGTACAAAGTTCAGCTGCCTTAAGAGATTAGATTTAAAGATGTCCTAACAAAGTGGAATAGCTACCTACTAAAACAAAACAAGGAAAAAAGTACAAACTAAGATCCAGTTACTTTAAGGGTGAGAAAAAAGGTTTAAAGTTGAACACTTAAGATTTGAAAAGGCATCTTTCTTACCTGAGCTTTAGCTCGGTTGTGATCCAAACGAGTCAAGCAACTGAAGTTCTCCTTGGGGATGGACGGTGCCGACTTGGAGGCAGTCAGGCAGTTGGTATTGGCTGGGTTCCCCACCACAATAACCTAGGATGTACAAGAGGCACAGCAGAGCTTCAGACCATACACTGATTTAAGTAAACCAACTTATCAATAGGATAGGACTGATGTAACGTGTGGCCTTTTTATCAAGTTTGTGTGAGCTAAATACGTATAGTTATTACCTAGTGTCTAGATTCTAGGAGGTTTCTATCCTCCCTTCTAATATTTTTTTTTCCTCTTGTTAGTATTTGATGTGACTACTGAAAACATTTACTAAAACCACCATTATATATACAAGTGATTGTGGTTTTGCTAAAACAGAGACAGCATTTATTTTCTTGCCATAAAAAACTAGTAACCGAAAGCTCTATCTCAGGGTTTGAGTCAATCATAAAAATTTCCTGTCTCATAAAGGTAGCCCAAGAAAGAAATTCTTTGAGGAGTTTGTTTTAGGGCAGTGATTTGCCCTTATGAGTGAAAAGTGTTTCTCATTCTTGCCTAATCCTAAGAATTAACTGGGATAGTTGCTAAAATACCAGTTCCCACCCCTTCATACTCATACAATCTCTTCAGGAGAAAGCACTTCAGGCTTTTTTTCTTTTTGAAAGGGGGACACAGTGAATTACAATACAGCATAGGAAAACAAATACATTAATTTTTTTTTACAAGTCTTAAAAATCTTTAATAAAATGATTTAAAAAACTTACTGTGAAATTGTACCAAACTTACAGAAAGCTATAAGCATCTTACAAAGACTAACTCCCACATCCCCTCTACCTAGATTCTACAATTTGCCCCATCTCTCTCACCTTCTGTGTGTGTGCATGTGTCCACACGTGCGCACACGCACACGCACACACACACACACACACACACACACACACACACACAGCCCTTAGTCTTTTTTGAGTCTGTCCATGAGCAAGCTGCAGATATGATACTCCAATATCCCTAGCTACTCCAGTGTAGGTGTGTCTTTCCCCCTAGAAAGACATTTTTGGCTGAGAGGTAATTACTCTGCAAGCAGCACAATAACTCCAAGCAGCCTTGTAATTTTTTTACTAAGAGACCTGGGGACTTCTACTCAATTTATTTTTATTATTTTCTGTTAATGATTACAGAAAATAAAAGTTAACTACTTGAAGTAAAGTCTGCACAGAGCAGAAATTCAGGTGTTTATGAAGTATTATAATAGAACATTATAAATGGAAACATTAGAAAATCTTATAAAATTTTCTTTTAGCTTTCTTTGGATTCAGGATTGGGAGAAAGAAGTGTATTAAAATCAGTAAAACCTCTAACCAGCAAGCCTTTTTGCTGTGACAGTTAATTAAGTTCTAGGTAGGTAGGTAGTACTGTTAGTCATTCAGTTGTGTCCAGCTGTTTGGGATCCCATCGACAGTAGCCTGCCAGGTTCCTCTATCCATGGGATTCTCCAGGCAAGTATACTGGAGTGGATTGCCATTCCCTTCTCCACAGGAGCTTCCCGACCCAGGGATTGAACCTGAGACTCCCGTGTTGCAGGCAGATTCTTTACTGTTTGAGCTACAGGGAAGACTTTCAAGTGTCTCTGGTGGTTCAGCTGGTAAAGAATCTGCCTGCAATGCGGGAGACCTGGGTTGAATCCCTAGGTCGGGCAGATCCTCTGGAGAAGGGAACGGCTACCCACTCTAGTATTCTGGCTGGAGAATTCCATAAACTTTATAGCCCATGGGGTCGCAAAGAGTCCAACACACTGAGCAACTTTCAGTCTCTTAAGTTCTAGGTAACTGATACTTAATTGGTAAAAGGAGGCTTTACTGTAAGATAAATTTAAAACCAATAGGTTTAACACCCAGAAGTCATAACTGACTCAACTCCTCAACAGACAAGTATATCAAAATTCCTCTGGATTGAGAAAATCTGAGCACTCAGAAGCCACCACTTCCTGTCACTGAGAATAAACACAGCTTACAGCCATCTTCCTTCACAACCACACACAAATCCAAATGTCTGAAAAAAAGTCCTGTGCAGCTAAAAGGGCACCAGAAGGTTCTGTGCCTTTTCTACAGGTTTACAAACTAATATTAAATCTCCATGTCATAGTCAAAATATTTTTAAGCCCCTCAGAATATAGATTTCTACACTATATGAACAAGCCCTGGAAGGGAGGGCTAATCAAGCAAAACCCTATACCTGTATTTACTGACCGTTGTACAGAACTGGGGGAAAAAACAAAACAAATTATTTCATTTTCACTTAAATGCTGAAAGCAGAAGTTTCAAATGCTGATAGTGAAAAACCCTGTAAAATATTCTGTTGGTCACCTTAACTGACTTCTTGGCGTATTTGTCCAAGGCTGCACCCTGGCATTTGAAGATTTTCACATTTGCTTTGAGTAAATCTTTCCTCTCCATGCCATCCCTTCTTGGCATGGAGCCCACAAGAATGGCCACATCCAGGTCTTTGAAGGCAATCTCTTCTTTATCTGTTGCGATGACATCTGTGAACATGGCAATAAATATGCAGAGCTACTTAAACACCGAAGTCTGAGGTTTTTTCATACTGAATCTACCCAGTAACTCTTCCACTTTGCAGCAAATGTTTACTTTTACAAATCACAGTGATCAAAGTTTAAAGGGCCTAAGAAAAGAAAGGCAATATATTAATTCAACAACCATAACATAAGCAGAAATGTCAATACATTTATTTTGCTTATCTTAATTTCAAAACTCTGTAGCTTTCATCTTTTATTATGATGCAAGGTATAATATACCTTTCAAAGCAACATTAATTATTCATATTAATTACCACCGATAACACAAAAGAGAATCTAACTCACCTAACCTTTAAGTTACAGTTACTTTAAGTTTTAAGGTATCACCCAAATTAAAATCGTGCTTCTTGAGGAGTTTTTTTCTGTAAGGAATAACACTGAGAGATTTATTTTGTCACAGTTAATTTTAACATTTTATGTGCTGTGTGCTTAGTTGCTCAGTTGTGTCCAACTCTTTACGACCCCATGCGCTGTAGCCCGCCAGGCTCCTCTGTTCATGGGATTCTCCAGGCAAGAATACTGAAGTGGGTCACCACGCCCTGCTCCAGGGGATCTTCCCAACCCAGGTACTGAACCCAGGTTTCCCGCACTGCAGGCATATTCAAGCCACCAGGGAAGCCCAAACATTTTATAGGTGAAGACAATGAAATTTAAAGAGATCAATTAGCTACCTGTCAAAAAGGAGTGGGACTGTCATTCAAGTCCAGATTGGTTCAGAGTTCAACCACTATGCTGCAGTCCAATAAACATATACCACAATATTTTCTGATTAAAGAACATACAGTTGATCCTTGAACATAGGTTTGAACTGTGCATGTCAAGTTTATATGTGGATTTTTTTTCCCATAGTAAATACTACAGTAAGGTACAATCTGAGGTTGGTTGGACCTGCATATACAGAGGAAGTGTGAACAGAGGGCCAACTATAAATTGTACTTGAATTTTCCACTGCAGGGAAGGTTGGCACCCCTAAGCCCTGAGTTGTTAAAGCATCAGCTGTATATCATGGTTCTTTAGGTGACTGTATTAAAAAGGCCATGACCAGTGCTATAGACTGGATGTACTCCCATAAAATTATATGTTGAAACCTAATTCCCAGTGTGATGGTATTAGGAAGTGGGGCCTTTGGGAAAAGATTAGGTCATGGGCGGAGAAACCCTCACAATGAGATTAGTGCCTTATAAAGGAGGCTCAGAGAGCTCCCTCACCCCTTTTGCCATGTGAAGACACAGTGAGATGTCTGTCTATGAAGCAGGAATTGGGCTTTCACCAGATATCCAAGCTATTGGCTTTTTGATTACTGACTTCCCAACCTCCAGAACCATTAGAAATAACTTCTGTTGTTTATAAACCTATAAACTCTATGGTATTTTTGTTATAGCAGCCCCCAAATACTAAGACAATCAGAATATAGTACTGTCACTGATAAATGTTTAGATCAGAAACTTGTGTCAATTAGGCTGCTGTAAGTCCCCAAATAATCATACATGAGAGCACCAGTTGGAGAAAAAAACAATCCATCTTCTTCCCAGTCATGCAGCCTTATCTGCTGAACCTTTATATTCACAGCTGACCAAGGTCAAGCTGACTATAACCTGGGTACACAAGAGTCAGCAGAGGGAACTCAGCAGAGAAGGGAATAATAAGAAAAAAGCAAACAAACAACAACAAAAAAAAACCAAAAAAAAAAAAAAGAAAAAAGCAACGTAGGAAGCTGATTTGGAAACAGTGGGTGAGGAAAAAGATCCAGCAGAACAGCTCAGACAGGGTAATTAATGCATTCTCTTACATAACTTTGCAATCAAATGACTGAGGTGGCAGAGCAGCCCTCCCAGTAACTGTTTATTGAACAGACACATGAATTCTGAGCATGGTTTCTCTTGGGCATCTATATATTTTTGATTTGTGCAAGTTCTTTGAGAGTATTATTAATTCTTACCCTCCCTTTCCCAAAAAAGATAATGATGAAGGTAGAGCTGAAGAACATTCAAATTAGTTTACAGCCTGACCTAATATTTTAATGAATCTTTCAATCAAATTTAAGACCTCTGTCTTGACATTTGCTATTTATTTATTCATTCTTGGTATACATACATCTTACCAAGTCATAGTAGTCCAAAAATAAAAAACTTTTAATGAAATAGTTTCTGATTGAAAGGCCAGTTAACAAAGCTCTAAAATCTACTGTTTTAAAGATATAAAATACTATAAAATCCCTTTCTCCTCCACTCCCCAGCTCACCTTTCAGGAGGGGAAGGGCACAGTCTTGCAGCTCCATCAGGACACCATCCAGGACACCCATCATGGGAGTGATATCCAACAACACAAGAATGATAGGCTGCCAGATAAACAGCAAGGACAGCATCTGTCAGTGTTGGTTATGTCATTTAGTCACAGAAAAAGTCCTTTTGCCGAGTTTTTGCTAATTGGTGTGTATATGTGTGTAATTCCCCTTAATTAATGATAATTATTTTAGGAAGTCAGGTGTCTAACAGCAGGCTACTCTAAAAAAAAGGAATACTATAAAACCAGCAATAGTTTGCTAACAGACACATTAAGAGGAATCACCTTTACTGAATTTTAAAGGAGTACATGGAAGAAATACCAAATTGAAGTGACATGCCACACCATGCTTTTATTGTTGATGGCTGTGTATCCAATTTCAGTTCATAAAAAGCTAAGCACAGTATCTTGCATGAAGGAAGAACTTGATATCCATGGGTAAGGACAATGGATAGATGATTATCATAGAAAAGGATTTTAGTATACATTAATCAGACCTGCTAGGGTAGAGGGAGGTGGTGGTGCAATTGCTAAGTCGTGTCTGACTCTTCTGACTCCAGGGACTATACCTTGCCAGGCTCCTCTGTCTGTGGGAGTTTTCAGATAAGAATATTGGAGTGGGTTGCCATTTCTTCCTCCAGGGGATCTTCCCGACCTGGGGATCAAACCGAGGTCTCTTCCACTGAAGGGAGATTCTTTACTGACTGAGCTACCAGGGAATAGAGGGTACCTGCTTCAGACTGGGAAACTGATTTGCCTGTCTAACTCTTCTGGGTCTAAAGACCATTTGTGAACAAGAAAGTGCTGATTCAGCAGCTTTCTCTCCCATTTGACTCTCCATATCAGTTACTGTCATTATGACATTTGCTGGCAGCACCAAGTCAACAGTACATGGAACAGTTATAATTTGCAAAGCATTTTCAGTGCCCAGAGGGGTGCATGGAATCTGCCAGATTCCATTTATAGTTGCGTGTCTCGGATATTTATTGGAATTATTCATTCCTTTAATATTTAAAAATTTATTTGCAACTAAATACAGGGTTTTATTGAAAATGTTCTTACTTTTACTTAAGATTTATTGACACTTGCCCCTACCTGGTCTTTACCGAAGACAGATCCATTTCCAATACTGTAGAGCAGTGAATATGCAATTTGACCAGCTGCTCCAGTCACAAGGACTCGGATTGGTTCAGACTGTAATGAAAGAGACCCATTAACACCTTATTTAAAAAAGGCTACTCTACCCTAAAGATGTTCATTATTTTCTCTATAATAAGACAACCACATACTTTAAAAGCTAATGTAAAATTTTAAAGACCATTCACATCTGGCTTAGTAGAGGATATTCATTCCAGACTTGTCCCAGTAAACAGAGCATGCACAAAGCAATCGAGTGACTTCTGGGACACGTGTCCTTTAGCACATTTATGTGGTGTTAGTTAACTCTCCCTGCTATCTTTGATTTACCTATAAAATTTTATCCATCTCTTTTAGGATATTTCACCACTAAAAATAGTCCTAACAATTTTGATGTGCATCATATGATGATACGAACCCCGGCGGCTACTAGAACCTTACAAATCCTGTTATGCAAATCCCCCCACTCCCTTCTGTTCACAAGAATCCTTCACACAAGGAAGAGGAACAGAGGTTAAAACCTTCCATTTACAAGGAACCAGAAAGTTTATTAATCATGATTCAAGTCCTTGGGGGAAGAAAAATAAATCTACTTAAGAAGAAAAAATGAAAAAAAAAAAAGAAAAAAGTGATGGATTAAAATACATTTTATCTGAATTATAATCTGGATTGTAATAAATTTTAGCAATAAGTAACAAACAACAGTAGTAACAGGTAGTCACAGCTGACAACCTGATTCCAAGGGAAAATTAATATTAAAGGGGAGGGAGAGGAAAAAGTACAAAGAATAGAAGGAAGTCACAGACCTTGAACAAAATCTGAACATATGGATGAAGAGTATATGTATCTAGTACAGAGTGATGACCCTGAATTATTAGAAATAAGTTAAATTAACCTCAGAGAATTAAAAGGAGAGACATATCTCTACTAAAAAGAGTTGAACAAAAAAAATAAAAAATTAAAAAAAATAAAAAGAGTTGAACAAAAATCCCTGGAAACTTAATGGGTAAGTTTAGATGGAAAAATTCAATCAAGGGAATTGTTCTTTTCTCGGACAATGGTGGGTAGATGTACTTCCACTCTGTAAGTGGTAAATGTGTCACCTCATTTGTTACCCACATGAGAGAAGTGGCTGAACTGACTGGGGAGAGAAGCATTAGGTTTCTTTATATTAAGAATTCCCTCTTAAGAGGGGCCAGCTCTTGGCAGTTTGGTATCTATAGAATTCAGACGGGAAAAAGAAAAAAATCTCAGGACAGTGTCAATGTTGTAGAGAAATGAATCTGAACACTGCAGACTATGTATGTGTTTCTTCCTCAGCGATGCCCAGAGTGAGTAGAGAACAAGGGGAAAAGCTATGGAGTTTCTTCCTGACCTTCTGTGTCTCTTCCCTATACTCTTCACCAACTTCCCCCATGCTTTCATATCTAAATAAACAAAATAAGATAATTTCTCAAATAATCCAGTTTAAAACAATACATATTTATGTTCCCAATAGGCTTTAGGTTTTAAAGAACACTATGTGTTATTCTATATATTTATTTTCTATCACATGGCCTTTACATGTTTTAAATTCTGTCATTTCCCTCTCTTTCCTTGTAGTACATGATAATAGAAATGACTGCGTCTCCCTCTTTAGAATGCAAGCTCTTTAAGGATAGGGGCTTTGTCTATTTTTACTGTTGTATCCCAGCTGCCTAGAACAATGCCTGGCATGTAGTTAGAGCTCATCAAATATTTGCTGAAGGAGTAGCTGGGTCTTGTAAAATTACTATCAAAACCTTGGGAATGTAAAAGAATTGTTTGGAAGCAAACCCAACATGCTTTAAAGATTTGTTCTATATACTTGCACTGAGAAGCTTGAAAATAGTGACAATAGTTCCAGGTATGGTTAGCAAAATTATTTAGCTCAGTAGTTCTAGTGAAAGTCTTTTATTATGTACCTTGTACATAATACATGCCAGAGAATCCATTAGTGAACCATATGTAAGAAACAAGAGGATAAGGCAGTTTTTTAAAAGAGGAGGCTAGAGATGCAGTAGAGTGATGAAGAGATGGCTTCTAGAGCCAGACTTTCTGGTTCAAATCTGGATACATCAACTCAGCTGTATGTCCTTAGTCAAGTTACTGTATTGTTTCTCTAAGGTTAAGATGGAGTTAATAGCAGCTACCTAACAAGGCAGTAAGGATTGAGACAGTTAACACACAAAGTGGTAAGACTAGTATGGGGCAAGCACTCTAATAATAGGTCTCTGTCACCACATAGTTTCCCTCTAAGGACTCTTGCAGCTTATGTTTATTTTCCACTATACTGTGGAACTCCTGTGAGAACAGTCTGCCTTTGACTCAAATTTGCAGTCCCATATAGCATTCAAAAAGGATATGTTGAATGAAGGAAAGCAAGGGTTAAGAGAAATATGAACACATGCTACTTCAATGAAAGCAACCTAGAATAAGAAATGAGGGGAAAGTGACTACTACTACTATGTATAAAACTTAAAACCTCCCAGAAAGCAGGTAGATGGTTAGAATAATGCAGTCAATTTTAGGCATTAATTTTAGCTACTAAAAAAAAAGGGGGGGGGGGTTCCAAGTATCACAGTCCCTAGTGAAGGGATTGTGGGCAACTAATAAATAGCCATTAATCCTATCTCAGCAGTTTCCTTCCTGTGTATCACTGAGCAAATTATTTTCATAGGTAGGTAATTCCATCTCATTATAAGTAGTATGAAGCCTAGTGTCTGAATCTCTGATGATGAAACAGAAAAGAAAGCGTAGTATTTGGTTCTTCCTGCTCTTTGCATCATTGCAGTTGAAAAGCAGGAGGGTGGGAGATTCCCACTGACTTTTCACAATGTTACAGTATGCAGAGGTTACTATTCTTTGCTTAGATATCTGGGCAGTCTGCCAACATTCAAAGAAGGAATGTCTTTGCTCTTGGCAGGGTATTAATGACCTTCCTGCAGATGCAGGCTCTGTCCTAAGCAAGTGTTCAAGTCTTTTGTTTGTAAAGTTTGAATTTAAGTGTTCCTTCTGTTATTCTACAGAAAGATCCATATATTCCACTTTTACTTTCTTATTTATACATATTTCTGTTATATAAAAGACACATAAACAGTATTCAGATTCTTTCATACAGTTTATTCTTGCTGTCATTCCCAATGGACACAAGGAAAGGATCCCCTCCTTTAAAAAAAAAGACAAAAAACACAAAAAGCTGATTTTTAACAGCTTTACACAAGATGGCTCTTTTGTAACACAGTGACTGTTTACACACCCTCCTGAGGAGGCAAGGCGATTGAGTCATCTGACAGGAGGATTCTTCCTCAAGGACATTATTTGGTGCTCCAGTGACCTTCCAGGGGTCAGGCCTGCCTTGATCTACCACGCAGGAAAAACAAAGAAAGAATGGGGGCCCAGGATCTTTGTGTGACCTTGGGAAAATCATTTGACCTAACCATACTTTTGAAGATTAGAGGAAATAATTTCCAAATTCCCTTCCAATTCTAGAAATATAGTATTCTCATTGTAAAACCGTCAAGTAATATAAATGCTGATATATAATTTAGCTTGTATTTGCAGTATGAACTTGCATCTGCATCCAGAACTTCAGCAACTAAAAATAAAATTTCAGAATGACTTACCTGTCTAAATGACAAAATATGGTAAAATGGAAAGAGTGTGAGGCCCTTGGAGGCAAACTTGTGTGACCTTGAGAAAACCACATCCGGTTTGGCTTTCAGTAAACTCAATTTTAAGATGGTCAAGATTTTTTTAAAAGGTTCCATCCAGTTTTAAAATTATGAAGTCTGAGGTTCTCTGTTAATAGGTACCTCTGCTTTCTTGCTAAGATGATTAGGTCAGAAACCACTGAATCCATCGTTTAAATGACTAATTATGTTATCTGACAAAATAAGTAGGGAATCTAGGTTTATCACTGAAAATTGGAAGCTGTTCCCACTGGCTCCTTTTCAAAGGTGGAAGGAGTTATCCCCGTGCCCTGAAAACACGTCTTTTCAGGTTCTGGAAATGTTCCAATTCCTTCAAATATTTCCCCATTCATTTTAGTATTTTGAAACAATGGAGAAAAACCATTCTCAACTATAAACACAAGTACTGAAGCAATTTCTCTCAGGTTGATATCAAATGTCACCTTCAACCAGCATGCTGATTATTCATACGTCAGAGTTCCCTCACCCCCACCCCCTTCCTTCTCCCTTTCAAGAGAGACAAGATATGGAGATCTTGGTGTCCAAATCTTCATGACAAGATGATTACGTTGTGTAACATTTAAAAGTGCTGGTTCTAGAATTCGTAACATACAGATTAGTAAAAAACACCGGCACAAATTATCTGTCTAGGGGCGCCGTCACTGTAACATGTACTGGCACAGAAGGAGATCAATGAACAGGTTTTAAATCACATTTCGTGAAATTAGACATGGCGGAAGCACTTCTCCCGAAAAGGCAGATTGTAATCCCGAGCATCACCAGATGCACTACCTTTGCATTGAGGGCATTCTGCTTTCAAACGCTTTGTGACAAAAGCCCTTAAAAACACTGTAGGCTTAAGAGGAGAAAAGAGGTTAAGGTCCAACACTCCGCATTTCAAACCTTATCGGCCTTATCAATCCCCCAGAGCGTGCTTGGGAGAAATCCCCCAGTTTCGTATTTTGTACCCCCAACATGCAGAAGGGCTGAGATCTCGCCTCGCCAAGGCCAGTGATTTCTCTAAAGTCCTTCTGAGAACCTCAGTTGGAAATAAACTCTTTCCCAATAACTAACTAGGTCACTGCGACAGTCCCCAGAAGATGAATCGAGACTTTCCAGAGGGCGCCAAGGACAATTCCTTGGACAGCCTTCCCCCAACATTCCTTCAAGCGCAAGAAACGCCACATAGGGGCGCGAAGGCCGTAGGTGGGCAGCATGCAGGGGCCCACACTCACCATGATCGGGAAGGGCGCGGACACTTTCTGCACTTGCCGAATGAGCCTCAGGCAGTCGGGTCACCTCTATCGCGGAACCGACTCGGAAAGGGCGAGCGGTGTTAGAAAAGGAAAAATTCGGCTCCCGACCGCGAGGCCCTCTGGGAACTGTAGTTTACTCTGCCCTGATTCTGGCGCAATCTCCAATGCAATTCCTTCAAGTGTTAGAACTACACTTCCCGAGCTCAGAGGTTCTTCTCACGCTCTGCTCCCTGCGCTCTTCCCCGATTGCAAAGTAGTCCCCGAGGGCGGGCGGTTGTGATTGGAGGATTGCGACAAGCGGATGATTTGGGCTCCAGGGAAAAGGACCTGCCGGATGGCGCCCAGCAATTGGCGGGAGGGGAGGCGCGTGTAATTCGAGGGAGGAGAGACGGACCCCTTAGCTACAACACCCTCCCCACTGCTACGGAGACTTTATCCTCCCCGCAAGGGTAAACTTGGGAGGTAAAGAGGTCTTCCGCTGCGTAAAGCTGGGTCGACCCGGAAATAAAATCTTTTTAAAAACTCTTCACAATCTGCAGGGGCGGGAGGAATGTGACTAGTCGGGAAGACTGGACGGCTTCGCAGGTTGCTAAGAGACGAGGCGGGAGAGCGCGCGCACGCTGGAGCCGCTGAAGAGTTCTTAAGGGATGCGTGGTGCGGCAGCTCCGAGGCCGAAAGGACGCAGCGAAAGTTCCGCGTCCTCCAGGGTCCTTCTTCTCTAATTAGAGGACTCGCGCTCTCCTAGTGTCCCGTGACGTAGTGAGGGGTTTGCGGGGACGCCCTCTCAGAGGCGGCTGGGGGCTGCGCATCTTCCACACTCAGGAGACAGGTGAGTCCCAGCCCGAGGCTAGACCGTAGAGTCTGGTTTGCGGTTGTGCGCCGTCCCGCATTGCCTTTATGGACACAGGTACAGCTCTTCTGCTCACCAGTACCTCTCTCCGCGCACTGTTAGGGGGAAGGTATTGTGGAGGGCCCTGAAGTTCGTGTCATGTCCCTGCTGTAAGATACAGCTTTTTTTCAAGATACGTGAAAAATATTGAGCTTCTGCTTTGTGGGAAATGAGCCCGTCCCTTACTGGTGTGCACAGTCTAACTTTTTCTCTTAAGTCCTCTGGGAATGTTGATACTTTTGTCCGTTCTATTTTGTAAACCGGATGTTCTTTAAACCATCTTGAGCTTTAAATTATGCAAAACCTGCATTTCTAAGGAACGCGTGGCAGCTGAATGGGAGACTCTGATTGTTAATTAGGGGTCTCAGCTGGTAAAACAACTTAACGAGATTTTCGTTTGAAATTAATGCTGCCCAAGAAAATTGTTGTGCTCTCTGAAAGCTTGTTGCATGTGGTATTAAGATGTAATGCTTTAGAATAGCATGTGTGTGAAATAAATGAAATATCTATATTAGATAACATTGGTGTAACTTTTGGTTGCATTGCTAATTAAAGGCCAAGAGGTATCTTTGGCCTTTATTGGTAATTGAATGCAAGTGGTATGTTTCAGTTTTTCTTTCCTCAGTTTTGGAGGGTTTGCTGTTATGGAAAAGAAATACAATCTTATTTTCTAATTTGAGCTATCAATAGTGTTTATCATAGCTTAATGACTCTCTTTCTTAAGTAACTATTCACCTGTTTTTCAGACAACTATCTCCTGGTTTTCCTCTGTCATTGGTTGCTCCTTCTCAGTGTTCTTTGCGAGTTCTTTCTCTGCCTCTAATCTCTTAACCTTGGAGTACCTGTATTCTGTCTGCACTTAATTCCTTAGTGATCTAATTCATGAATTGCTAGTTTCAAAATGCCACCTCTGTGTTAGACATTCTCAAGTTTGTGTCTAGTCCTGAATTCCAGACCTCAGTGTCCGCTGCCTTGTTATTTGTCTTTAGAGAACTTGAGTTTCTAATGTGCATAGTTTTCACTATTCTACAGTGTTTTCTACTGAGCAATTGTATGTAGAAGTAAAACACTACATCCTTTGGTACAGATATTAATAATATGACCTATAATTTCCCCAGTTCTAAGATGTCGGTTATGAATGGGATTATGAGGTTTCAAATAAGAGTAGTGGAGAATATGGATTGGTTAGATGAAAACTGCTGTAATAAACTGGCCAGGAGAGCATAGAGCAAGAATTTTAGGGTGTGGCATTCTGTTAGGCACTAGGGATCCAGATATAAGTAATACACAGTTGCTGCCTTTTTAGAGCTCCCAGTTTAGCAGGGAACACAGATGTGTAAACCAATAATGGCATCATGGTGTGACCTGGTTAGTAGTAGTTAGGTAGCAGGTTAGTAAATCTGGGTTGCCACAGTTTCACAAAAGAGGTGCTGTCTGAATAAGAACAAACAGATGTTTATTCCAGGCAGCTAGGGTAGAGGAGGTGGAACCACATTTGCAGCATTGCAGGTAGTGTTTTGGCATTTAACATCTTGCAAACATGAAGACCTACAAGACCTTCTAGAACTAATATCCAAAAAAGATGTTCTCTTCATTATAGGGGACTGGAATGCAAAAGTAGGAAGTCAAGAAACAGCTGGAGTAACAGGCAAATTTGACCTTGGAGTACAAAATGTGAAGGAGGGCAAAGGCTAACAGTTTTGCCAAGAAAACCCACTGGTCATAACAAACACCCTATTACAACAACAGAAGAGAAGACTCTATACATGGACATGACCGGACTGTATATACTGAAGTCAGATTGATTATATTCTTTGCAGCCAAAGATGGAGAAGCTCTATGCAGTCAGCAAAAACAAGACCGGGAGCTGACAGTGGCTCAGATCATGACCTTACTTTATTGCCAAATTCAGACTTAAATTGAAGAACATAGGGGAAACCACTAGACGATTGAGGTATGACCTAAATCAAATCCCTTACGATTATACAGTGGAAGTGAGAAATGGATTTAAGGGACTAGATCTGATAGACAGAGTGCCTGAAGAACTGTGGATGAAGGTTCGTGACATTATACAGGAGGCAGTGATCAAGATCATCCCCAAGAAAAAGAAATGCAAAAAGGAAAAATGGCTGTCTGAAGAGGCCTTACAAATAGCTGAGAAAAGAAGAGAAGCTAAAGGCAAAGAAGAAAAGAAAAGATATATCCATTTGAATGCAGAGTTCCAAAGTATAGCAAGGAGAGATAAGAAAGCCTTCCTCAGTGATCAATGCAAAGAAATAGAGGAAAACAATAGAATGGGAAAGACTAGAGATCTCTTCAGAAGATTAGAGATACCAAGGGAGCATTTCATGCAAAGATGGGCATAATAAAGGACAAAAATGGTATGGACCTAACAGAATAGAAGATATTAAGAAGAGGTGGCAAGAATACACAGAAGAACTGTACAAAAAGACCTTTATGACCCAGATAACCATGATGGTGTGATCACTCAGCTAGAGCCAGACATCCTAGAATGTGAAGTCAAGTGGGCCTTAGGAAGCATCACTACGAACAAAGCTAGTGGAGGTGATAGAATTCCATTTGAGCTATTTCAAATCCTGAAAGATGATGCTGTGAAAGTGCTGCACTCAATATGCTAGCAAATTTGGAAAATTCAGCAGTGACCACAGGACTGGAAAAGGTCAGTCTTCATTCCAATTCCAAAGAAAAACAACGTCAAGGAATGTTCATACTACTGCACAATTGCACTCATTTCACATGCCAGCAAAGTAATGCTCAAAATTCTCCAAGCCAGGCTTCAACAGTACTTGAACCATGATTCTTCAGATGTTCAAGCTGGATTTAGAAAGAGCAGAGGAACCAGAGATCAAATAGCCAAAATCTGTTGGGTCATTGAAAAAGCAAGAAAGTTCAGAAAAACATCAATTTCTGCTTTATTGACTATGCCAAAGCCTTTGTGTGAATCACAATAAACTGGGAAATTCTGAAAGAGATGGGAATACCAGACCACCTGACCTGCTCCTGAGAAATCTGTATGCAGGTCAGGAAGCAACTGGACATGGAACAATAGACTGGTTCCAAAATGGGAAAGGAGTACGTCAAGACTGTATATTGTCACCCTACTTATTTAACTTATATGCAGAGTACATCATGAGAAATGCTGGGCTGGAAGAAGCACAAGCTGGAATCAAGATTGCTGGGAGAAATATCAATAACCTCAGATACTCAGATGACACCACCCTTATGGCAGAAAGTGAAGAAGAACTAAAGAGCCTCTTGATGAAAGTGAAAGAGGAGAGTGAAAAAGTTGGCTTAAACCTCAACATTCAGAAAGCTAAGATCATGGCATCTGGTCCCATCACGTCATGAGAAATAGATGGGGAAACAATGGAAACAGTTAGAGACTTTATTTTGGGTGGCTCCAAAATTACTGCAGAAGGTGACTGCAGTCATAAAATTAAAAGACACTTGCTCCTTCGAAGAAAAGCTGTGACCAACCTAGACATCGTATTAAAAAGCAGAGACATTACTTTGCCAACAAAGGTACGTCTAGTGAAAGCTATGGTTTTTCCAGTAGTCATGTATGGATGTGAGAATTGGACTATAAAGAAAACTGAGCGCCAAAGAATTGATGCTTTTGAACTGTGGTATTGGAGAAGACCCTTGAGAGTCCCTTGGACTGCAAGAGATCTAACCAGTCAATCCTAAAGGAAATCAGTCCTGAATATTCTTTGGAAGGACTGATGTTGAAGCTGAAACTCCAGAACTTTGGCCGCCTAATGCAAAAAACTGACTTGTTGGAAAAGACCCTGATGCTGGTCAAGATTGAAGGCAAGAGAAGGGGATGACAGAGGATGAGATGGTTGGATGGTATCACTGACTCGATGGATATGAATTTGAACAAGCTCCAGGAGGTGGTGATGGACAGGGAAACCTGGCGTGCTGTAGTGCATGGGGTCACAAAGAGTCTGACACGACCGAGTGACTGAACTGACTGAAACATACGTGTTCTAAGGCTCTGATTTTTAACAAACTAAGCCTGGAATTGTGTTGCTATTTGGCTATTACATTCAAATTAATTAAAAATTAAATAAAATTGGTGCCCAAGCATTCCCTTTTTCTGTATCCTCACCAACACTTGTTATTAGTTGTTTTCTTGATAATAACCTTTTGGACAGGTGTGAATTTGTATCCCATTGTGGTTTCAATTTGTGTTTCCTTGATAATTAAGCATCTTTTCATGTGTCTTTTGGCCATCTGTACATCTTTGGAAAAATTTCAATTCAGGTCCTTGGTCCATTTTTAATTTAGTTATTTTGGTTTTTTAAGTTGAGTTATATGAGTTTTTGTATATTTTTGATATTAACTCTTTATTGTACATACATTTGCAAATTTCTTCTCACTTTTGCTAGGCTGCCTTTTTGTGTTGATGGTTTCCTTTGCTGTGCAAAAGCTTTTCAGTTGATGTAGTCTCATTTGTTTATTTTTCTTTTGTTTCACTTGCATGAGGGGACTTAACTAAAAAATGTTGCTAAGCTGTCTTGGTGGGATTGTAAATAGGTGCAGCTCCTATGGAAAACAGCATTGAGGTTCTTTATAAAATAAAAGTAGAGCTGCCATATGATCCAGCAGTTTCACTTCTGGGCGTTTACCTAAAGAAAACAGAAATACTAATTCAAAAAGATATATGCCCTCCTTTGTTCATTGCAGCATTATTTACAGTAGCCAAGATATGAAAGCGACCTAAGGATCTAGTGGCAGACTAATGGGAAAAGAAGATGTGATATATGAATAATACTTAGCCATAAAAAGATAAGTCTTGACAATTCTGTCAATATGGATCAATCTTGAGAGTATTATACTCAGTCCATAAGTCAGAGAAGGACAAATGCCACATACTCTCACTTATACATGAAATCTAAACAGCAAAACAAATGAAACAGAGAACAAACAGGTAGTTTCCAGAAGGGAGGGGATAGACAGGTGGATAAAATACGTGTAGGGGATTAAAATGTGCAGCTCTCTAGTTATATAATAGGTAAACCATGGGATGTAATACACAACATTAAGGATATTGCCAGTAATACTGTAATACCTTTGTATGGAGACAGATGGTTACTAGGCTCATCAGGATCATTTCACCAGGTATGCAAATATCAAGTCACTATGTAGTACACCTGAAACTAACATAATATCGTTTGTCAACTATATGTGAATGTAAAATTAATTTAAAAACATTTTCTCAGTCACACCAGGTACATTTCAAGTGCTCAGTAGCCACAGGTGACAGAATAGTATGTTTTTGTTATCACCCAAAGTTCTGCTGCATGGCTTCCAAAACTTAGTGGATTAGCAAGGTATCTTCCAGAGCAGGAGCAGCTGTAGCATATCTTTGTGGAGGCATTTCTTCTGCCCGTGTGTATACCCTATGGAGGGCATCACTATCGGTGATTCTGACTACACAGGAGGAGTCCTGTGCGAGGCAAGAGAGAAACCCAGTTCTTGTCTTAATCGTTGCTGATTTTTTCTGGAAGAACTAACATTAACAGTTTTGGTGTGCAAAGTTTAGAAACAATGCATTGTCCTAGGTCATGAGTGAAACCTAGCACCTGCAAGCTGGCATCATCAAGAGGGGATAGGAAAGCATAGTCATTGCCTGAGGGACGCAGACAACATCTGTCTTCTGCTGTCTACTGTTCTGGAATACCTGTTATAGGGAAAGAGCAAATTAGCCAAGATGGCAGTATTCAGGATGTCTCTCTTCCCACATTTTGTAAATAATGATTATGTAACAGCTGAGATCACTTATAGCACTGTGCATGCGCCTCACGAGGTACTCTCTTGGCCATGGGCTTCTTTTGTTCTGTAAGCATGCCTAAGCTCCATCTGGAAAGCCCTTGTGGGCTCCATTATGGTTATGTTAAGTCTGCTTCTGTGTCAGCCAGGAGAGAAGTTTAGGTTATGACTGCTGCTGCAGCCGCTGTGTCAGCCAGGAGATGCAGTTCCTACAGCTCCTCGCTGCTTCTTCCAGCCTCTTGGCTCGCGCCGTGCCTACTGTGGGTTCAGCAAACAGTGTGCACAGTGAGGTACAGCAAGACGCCTGTGTCCCGTCGCATTTTAGGTAGATAGAAGAGCATGTGCCACTTGGTTCAGACCTTGCGGATAATGAAGGTTAACAGAGAAAGGAACTCAGTTGGGGTGTTTGTACATTTTAATGTGTGCAACAGGTGCATATGCATATGTGCTTTTTATGAATCATGATATATGTTTTATTTACATAGTATATGTGCTCTATATTATGTTACCTTTATTATGAGTTCTTATTACATGTATAGCTGGTTTTATACTTTATAATATTTTCAATTTGGCTTAAACAAAAATGCTTTTTGAAGTCAAATTTTGTGATTTTTGTCATCCTTAAGGAAGGAGAGAGAGAGATGTCACTGGGGAATAGCATAAGGGTGCTTTAAATGTATTGGTGGGTGGAGAGTATTAATTTTATTGTTTGTTCAATTCACTACTCAGCTAAACAAAGAATATTATGAACTCCTTCCTGGAGATAATGTGTTGACACACATACTCACTCTTGTGTGTACAGATGTATTTTATAATCATAAAAAGTCATAAGTTATTCAATAATAATAAAAATAATATATTAATATTTTCTCTTATCTCCTACTAACTAGAGATTATGAAAACATGTCTTGGCTCCGCCCATCCCAGGCTGGCGGCGGGCGGGCCGGGGGCTTGCAGAGCCATGAACGGGGCAGGGTCGGGCCCTCGCCGGCGGGCGCGAGTGTCCCGCCTCGTCTCCTTCAGCGCGACCCACCGCCTGCACAGCAAATCTCTTAGTAATGAGGAAAACTTGAAATTATTTGGGAAGTGCAACAACCCAAATGGCCATGGGCACAATTATAAAGTTGTGGTGACAGTACATGGAGAGATTGATCCTGTTACAGAAATGGTCATGAATTTGACGGACCTCAAGGAGTGTATGGAGGAGGCGATTATGAAGCCCCTTGATCATAAGAATCTGGATCTAGATGTGCCATATTTTGCAGACATTGTAAGCACAACAGAAAATGTAGCCGTATATATCTGGGAAAACCTCCAGAAATGTCTTCCTATGGGAGTTCTTTATAAAGTAAAAGTATATGAAACTGACAATAATATTGTAGTCTATAAAGGAGAATAACTCTTAGAGATTAATTTCCATCCATATTTGAAGATCTTTATCCCCTTGAACAATTAAGAAGTCATCACCTAACTGTTGCACTTCCACATTGTGTTCTGGAATCACTGTGAGTGAGTCCTGTTCTAGACTCAAATCTAATTTAAAACCAAGTTCGTAATGTGTTCTGAGTATCATTTAAAGAGTTGTTCATCTATAGATTAAAATCACTTCAGCAAAATGTTCTGGTGTAGAATTATTTGGAAGCAAAAGAAATCTGTTTTTTTCCCCCCATTATCTCATTTTTAGTATTCATTTTTTTCTTGGTATAATATAAATGGCAAAAATGTTTATAAGACTGACAGTAGGTGAATCTTATAAAAAATACCAGTGACCACAAAGTCTAGAAATAGAGACTACATAGTATTTCTAGTACATTGAGCTCCCTTGATTACTACTTCTAGGATATGCTAAACGTGTTCCATTGGAAAAGGGAATGACAAACCACTTCAGCATTCTTGCCTTGAGAACCCCATGAACAGTATGAAAAGGCAAAAAGATATGGCACAGAAAGATGAAATCCCCAGGTTGGTAGGTGCCCAATATGCTACTGGAGAAGAGCGGAGAAATAGCTCCAGAAGGAATGAAGAGGCTGAGCCAAAACAGAAACAATGCCCAGCTGTGGATGTGTCTGGTGGTGAAAGTAAAGTCCGATGCTGTAAAGAACAGTATTGCATAGGAACCTGGAATGTTAGGTCCATGAATCAAGGTAAGTTGGAAGTGGTCAAACAGGAGATGGCAAGAGTGAACATCGCATTTTAGGAATCAATGAACTAAAATGGACTGTAGTGGGCTAATTTAATTCAGACGACCATTATATCTACTACTGTGGACAAGAATCCCTTAGAAGAAATGAAGTAGCTCTCATAGTCAACAAAAGAGCCTGAAATACAGTACTTGGGTGCAGTCTCAAACATGACAAAATGATCTCTGTTCGTTTCCAAGACAAACCATTCAATATCAAAATTCATTACAATATCAGTAATCCAAATCTACGCCCCAACCACCAATGCTGAAGAAGCTGAAGTTGAATGGTTCCATGAAGACATATAAGACCTTCTAAAACTGACACCAAAAAAAGATGTCCTTTTCATCATAGGGGACTGGAATGCAAAAGTAGGAGGTTACGAGATACCAGGAGTAATAGACAAGTTAGGCTTTGGAGTACGAAATGAAGCAGGACAAAGGCTAACAGAGTTTTGCCAAGAGAATGCACTGGTTATAGTGAACACCATTTTCCAACAACACAAGAGTTGACCCTACACATGAATAGGGCCAGATGGTCAATACTGAAATTAGATTGATTATACTTTTTGCAGGCAAAGGTGGAGAAGCTCTATACGGTCAGCAAAAACAAGACCAGGGGCTGACTGTGGCTCAGATCATGAACTCCTTATTGCAAAATTCAGACTTAAAGAAAGTAGGGAAAACCACTAGGGCATCCAGGTATGACCGAAATCAAATCCCTTATGCTTATACAGTGGCAGTGACAAATAGATTCGATGGATTAGATCTGATAGAGTGCCTGAAGAACGAGGGACAGAGGTTCGTGACATTGTACAGGAGGTGATAATCAAGACCATCCCCAAGGAAAAGAAATGCAAGAAGGTGAAATGGTTGTCTGAGGAGGCCTTACAAATAGCTGAGAAAAGAAGAGAAGCAAAAGGCAAAGGAGAAAAGGTGCACACTTATTCAGTGAGAATTAGACCTAAATCGTCTGGGACAGTGAGAATTAGACCTGAATCGTCTGGGACAGTGCGTTATAAGTGAATGTACGGGGACTGACGGGGGTGCCCTTTGGTAGTGCATGCTGTTCACTGCAGATTTGCTCACTGAACCGCGAACTGCTAGTGAGGAGCACTGAACATATCAGAAGAGGAGTAAACTGCTCATGTGTATTTGTCTGTTTTCAGACCTTATGGCTACCTGAACTGTTTAAACTCAGAAGACTGAAAAATAATCACATGTATTAAACCTTGTTAAGATAATCAGCATGAAAAGGATATGTTACTCTGTACAGCATCTCTTTATGGAAGTTTTTCCTTGTTAAGATAATCAGCATGAAAAGGATATGTTACTCTGTATAGCATCTCTTTATGGAAGTTTTTCCTAGTTAATCTTGTTTTGTTCTGATCACTAAATCACCTGCTTCAAGTTGAGCTGCTTTTGTGGCATTCACCTCTGGTATCTTTCTTCATGCCAAAGCCTACAAGAATACATTTGCTTTCTTCCCACAAAGAACAGTTCTCACTTGTGTTCTCATTTGTATTTTAAAACCAAGTTCCTTAAATATAGGGTTCATTTTTCTCTTCACATAGCAACTAGAACACGATGGATTCTTAGAATGTTGCTGCCTGAAAAGAGTAAAAGGACTTGTGCCATGATTAGCACACTAAAAAAATTTTCAAAGGAGTATACTTTTATTTTGGAGAGTTTAACTGCATGTATTTTACAATAAATTTTGACAGTAATGTGATGCCCACTTGATCAAAAAAAAAAAAAAAAAACATGTCTTGTGTCACTGCTAATGACTTTACATGTAAAGTGCTATATAAGCACAAGCATAATTACATTTTCTCATAAATATGTCCAAAATAGATATTTAATAATTACACTCATTGTTTAAAAAAATTAAGATGTATGAAAAGACTCTAAATGGATCAATTTATGGTTAATAAGGGGTGTGGAAGAGTGGGTGAGAGCTAGATTTTGGAGAGTAAGTAGAAGTATGGGGAGGGACAGGAGAGTAGGGGGGAAAAAGCAATTGAATATGAAGAACTAACACTGAAGTGAAAGTTAAAGACGAGGAAAAAAGATCTCAGCAAAGATACTCATTTGCATTGTACACCTTTACTTTAGCCAGCTTACTTGCTGTTGCTCAAACAAGCAACAAACAAGTCCTACAGTATTCTGCCTCTACTTTTAGTGTGCTTTTCCTCACCTGGACTCTCAGACTCTATATCTGCCTGTTAAAATCCATTCTGCCAGACTCTCTCCAATGCTTTGGTGTATATGAAGCTTCCCCCACGCCCCACCACTTAAAAACTATCACAAAAAGTTACAAACATAAGCAAAATGAAGAGACAATGTAATTTTTCAGTCCATCATGCAGCTTCAATAATCATTAACATTTTCCCTGTCTTTTAAAATATATCTCCCTGCTTCCTCCCTCCCCCAACATTTTCAAACATGCAGAAAAGCTGTACAGTGAGTATCCTTGACAGTATTCTGAGTTCAGTCAGGAGAGAGAACTATACTGGTTATTTAAAAATTTAATATGACGAATTGTTAACCAGAATAAGGAGAGGTGGTTAACTATTAAAAGAGGTAAGAGAGCTCAGAGTTTAAAGGTCTCAGAAGTAGCAGTTGCAAAAGAGCAGCTCTTACTACTTGGACAAGGAAGAAAGACTGGGAGAGAGTCCTTCCCAGAGCTTGGATGCAAGCCTCTTCAAAAAGGGCATACCTACCGTGGCTACAGAGCGTGAGGCCACGGCTGGAACCTGTCTCCTCATCAGTGCTTTTGGGCCTTCACTCTAATTAATAATAATAATAGAGAACCAGAATCCAGAAGGGAAGTATTTCTCTGCTGCTAGGTGGCATAGTGGCATAGAATCCGCCTGCCAGTACAGGAGACTCAAGAGACACAGGTTCGATCCCCAGGTTGGGAAGGTCCCCTGGAGTAGGAAAATGACAACTTACACCAGTATTCTTGCCTGGAAAATTACTTGGACAGAGCTGCCTGGTGGGCTGTAGTCCATGGGGCTGCAGAGAGTCAGGTACAGCTGAGTTACTTGGCACAGCAGCGCACTTGGTGACGTGGTGGGGTCACCCCGTGGCCCTCTCTAAAGCTGGTGAAGGAGAAGCCTTTAGAACTCTAGTTCCATTGTCATAAAGTGGGGCAAAGAAAGGTAGATTTGATGCTGAGAGATAACAGATTGATAACTGGCACACCTATATAGCTGGGGCTTCCTTGGTGGCTCAGATGGTAAAGAATCTGCTTGCAATGCAGGAGACTTGGGTTTGATCCCTGGGTTGGGAAGATCCCCTGGAGAAGGGAATGGCAGCCCTCTTCAGTATTCTTGCTTGGAGAATTCCATAGACAGAGGAGCCTGGTGGGCTACAGTCCACAGGGTCGCAAAGAATCAGACATGACCGAGTGACTTTCATCTATTCACACCTGTATAGTACCTATCTAATTTCTACACTTGTTAAGCATTTTGCTTTATTTACTTTATTGTGTATCTGCACACCTGTCCATCCACATGAAGTCTTTTTTTGATTCTTCAGCCTGATGGCTCTTTGTTTTGAATTTTAAAAATTACCTGTACATTTAATCTTGGGGTGGGGGGGCTGGGGGTGGGGTGTGGAAATGACTAAAAGTGGCTCCCTCTAGGTGGGGATTAATTGGGAATGAGCATGAAGGAACTTTTTGGGTGACAGTAATGGTCTATATCTTGATAGGAGTTTGCCTTACAGAGGTATAAGAATTTGTAAAAATCTGCAAATGATACGAGATTTGTGCATTTCATATTTGTAATTTTTTTTCTAAAAACATCTGTAAAAATTACTAAACTCTAGTTAGTGATAGGTATGCTAAAGTATTTAGGGATGAAACATACTTATGCCAGAAACTTTGAAATGCATTAAAAATACAAGGTGGATTGACGGAAGTGTAGAAAGATGAATAGTTAGCCCATAAAAATCTAAATAAGGCAAATATGGGGCTTCCCTGGTGGCTCAGATGGTAGAGAACCTACCATCAGATGGTAGCGTGGAAGACTGGATGGAGTTCGATCCCTGGGTCGGGAAGATCCCCTGGAGAAGGGCATGGCTATCCACTGCAGTATTCTTGCCTGGAGAATTCCATGGACAGAGGAGCCTGGCAGGCAACAGTCCATGGGATTGCAGAGAGTCAGGCATGACTGAGCGACTTTCACTTTCAAAGCAAATACAGTAATGTGAGAAAGTACCCATATAATAAAATGTTAATTGTACAATTTTGGTGGTGTTTACCGTATATTAGTTAAAAAAATATATTTGCCCGCATCTGGTCTTAGTTGCAACAACTGGAATCCTCATTGCATCGTACGGGATCTTTCATTGTGACGTGTGGACTCTAGTTGTAGCCTGTGGTCTTAGTTACTCTGAGACATGTGAGACCTTAGTTCCCATCTAAGGATCGAACCCCTGTCCCCTGCATTGTGAGGTGAATTCTTAACCATTGAACCACCACGGAAGTCCCTGTAGGTTACTTTCAGCTTTTCTGTATCAGTTATTAGACTGAAATTTCCTCGAGTTCAGAGACTGTGTCTTCTACATCTGTAAATGCCTCATGGAACATGATACCTTTCTCACAATAGGAACAAACAAAATGCCTTTAAAATTGCCATCGTGGAGTTGGAAGACTAATCTTGGCTTAAAGAACCTAAACCGTCCAAACTTTTCTTGCTAAACAGAAATTTTGTAAATGCAAATAATACTGGAAAGTGATTGGAAGAAGTTGCGAAATATTGAGAATATCAGAAATTTCCCAAATGTATTTTGATAATTTAGTAAAAATTTATTATCATGTTTTGGTAAATAGCTTATTATTGTGTAGCAAATCATTCAGCTAAATTATCAGACTTAAGCTATAGGTAGAATTAAGGCTAGTTTAGATCATAAAATGTATACTTAAAATTGTCTTTTGTTCCAGTATAATGTATTTATTATCTGGTGTGCTTGGTTTACCTGGAGAGTATGGTTGGCTCCATACGCCATACAACAAATGAGAAATAAATGGAGTCCCACAGAATGGGCATATATTATGCTTACTTGTTTAATAACCTTTCTGCAGACCTTAGAATTTTTAATAATGATAATGTTTAATCTTTATAATATTTTTGATAATTCAGTACATTGTCTCTGATCATAATTATGGGCATTTACTAGCATTATAATTACATAATTTTTCCCAGTGAAAGGAATAATACAGACTTCATCACACTTGGTTTTCATTTGGATCCTACAGTTTAAGGCTGCCATTTTTTGTTATTTCTGATAATATAACAAATGATAGAGTAGGCTATAAAGATATGGCTTAAATAGTTGATTCAAGTTTTCTGACAGGTATCTCAATATTCTAGTCACTGTGCAATTTTTAGGTCTGTTATGACTTATTTCCCAACAGTGACCAGGCTAGTACAACATAATTTGCAAATATATTAGTTAAAATGATAATTTCTAATATTCTGGGTGTAATTTCTTTTGCGTTTTATTTGACATAGCTTCATTTAGTTACTTTTTCCCCTTTTTAAAAAAATTATCAAAGATTATAATTGTACAATATTTAGAAGTATAGAACAAAATACAATTATTGGAGGATAATTGCTGTGCAATATTGTGTTGGGCTCAACACAAATCAGCCACAGGTATACATATGTCCCCTCCCTCCTGAACCCCCCTCCCTTCTCCCTCCCCATTCCGCCCCTCTAGGTTTTCAGAGAACACTGGGGCTCAAGCTCCCTGTTTCACACAGCAAATTCTCATTTGCTGTCTGTTTTACATGTGGTAATATATATGTTTCAATGCTAGTCTCTCAATTTGTCCCACTCTCTCCTTCCCCCATTGTGTCCACAAGCCTGTTCTCTATGTCTGTGTCTCCATTGCTGCCCTGCAAATAGGTTCATCAGTACCATCTTTCTAGATTCCATACACATGTTATACACAATATTTGTGTTTCCCTTTCTGATTTACTTCACGTTGTATACTAGACTCTAGGTTCATTCACCTCATTAGGACTGACTCGAATGTGTGTTTTTTTAATACCCAAGCAGTATTCCATTGCATATTATGTACCACAATTTCTGTATCTATTCATCTGTTCATGGACATAGGTTGCTTCCATGTTTTAGATATTGTAAAAAGTGCTGCAACAAACATTAGGGTACATGTGTCTCTTACAGTTTTCTCAGGGTATGTGCCTAGTGGTGGGATTGTTGGATCATGTGGTAGTTGTATTCCTAGTTTTTTAAACAATCACCATACTACTCTCCATAGTGGCTGTATTAATTTACATTCCCACCAACAGTGCAGGAGGGTTTCTTTTTCTCTACATTCTCTGCAGAATTTATTTGTTTGTAGATTTTTTAATGATGACAGTTCTGACTGGTGATACTTCATTGTAGTTTTGATTTGCATTTCTCTGGTAATGAGCAGTGTTGAGCATCTTGTCATGTGTTTGTTGGCCATCTGTTTGTCTTTGGAGAAATGTCTGTTTAGGTCTTCTGCCTGTGTTTTTTATTGTGTTGTTTGTTTTTCTGGTATTGACTTGCATGAGCTGCTTGTATATTTTGTAAATTAATCCTTTGTCAGTTGTTTTGTTTGCAATTGTTTTCTCCTATTCTGAGGGTTGTTCTTTAATCTTGTTTATTTTTTTCCTTTGCTATGCAACAGCTTTTAAGTCCCTTTTGTTTACATTTGTTTTTATTTCCATTATTCTAAGAGGTGCCTCAAAGACATCTTGCTGTGATGTATGTCAAAGAGTGTACTGCCTATGTAGTTTCTGGCCTTACACTTAAATCTTTAATCCATTTTGGATTTATTTTTGTGTATGGTGTTAGAAAGTGTTCTAGTTTCATTCTTCTACATTTAGCAGTCCAGTTTTCCCAGTACCACTTATTGAATAGGCTGTCTTTTCTGTATTGTATATCCTTGGCTCCTTTGTTAAAGAGAAGGTGCCCATACATGCATGGGTTTATCTCCGGGCTTTCTATCTTGTTCCATTGGTCTGTATTTCTGTTTTTGTTCTAATATGACAGAGTCTTAATGATTGTAGCTTTGTAGTATAGTCTGAAGTTAGGAAGATTGACTCCTCCAGCTCATTTCTTCTTGCGGGATCTTTTGTGTTTTCATACAAATTGTGAAATTTTTTGTTCTAGTTCTGTAAAAAATACCATTGGTAGTTTGACAGGGATTGCATTGACTTTCTAGGTTACTTTAGGTAGTACAGTCATTTTTATGGTATTGATTCTTCCAATCCAAGAACATGGTATATCCCTCCATCTGTTTGTGTCATCCTTGACTTCTTTCATCAGTTCCTTACAGTTTTCTGTATACAGCTCTTTTGTCTCTTTAGGTAGGTTTATCCCTAGGTGTTTTATTATTTTTGTTGCAGCTGTGAATGGGATTGTTTCCTTGACTTCTCTTTCTGATTTTTCATTGTTAGTGTACAGGAATACAAGGGATATCCTGTGTTACTTTACATCCTGAAACTTTACTGTATTCCTTGATTGTAGTAAAATTAGCTCTAGTAATTTTCTGGTGGAATCTTTAGGGTTTTCTGTGTATAGTATCATGTCATCTGCAGATAGTGAGAGCTTTGCTTCTTCTTTTCTGATCTGAATTCCTTGTATTTCTTTTTCTTCTCTGGTTGCTATGGCTAGGACCTCCAAAACTATGTTGAAGAACAGTGGCAAGAGTGAATGCCCTTGTCTTATTCCTGTTCTTAGAGGAAATGCTTTCAGTTTTTCACCATTGAGAATAATGTTTCTGTGGGTTTGTTGTATGTGACCTTTATATGTTGTTCCTTCTATGCCTACTTTCTAGAGAGTTTTTATCATAAATGGGTGTTGAATTTTGTCAAAACCTTTTTCTGCATCTGTTGAGATGATCATGTGGTTTTTAATAACTTTGAGTTAGTTGATATATGGTGTATCACATTGATTTGCACATATTGAAGAATCTTTGCATCCCTGGGACAAAACCACTTGATCATGGTGTATGATCCTTTTATTGTGCTGTTGGCTTCTGTTTGCTAGAATTTTGTTGAAGATTTTTGCATCTGTGTTCATCGGTGATATTGGCCTGTAATTTTCTTTTTTTGTGGTATCTTTGTCTGTTTTTGGTATCAGGGTGATGGTGGCTATGTAGAATGAGTTTGGGAGTTTTCCTTCCTCTGCAATTTTCTGGAAGAGTTTGAGCAGTATAGGTGTTAGCTCTTGTCTAAACTTTTGCTAGAATTCGCCTGTAAGGCCATCTGGCTCTGGGCTTTTGTTTGTTGGAAGATTTTTTATTACAGTTTCAATTTTGGTGCTTGTGATTGGCCTGTTCATGCTTTCTATTTCTTCTTGGTTCAGTTTTGGAAGGTTGTACTTTTCTAAGACAGACCTTAGAATTTATGTTGCAAAGTGCTCATTGTAAAGATAGGAAGTTGCAAACTGTCCCCAAAAGATGGGATTCCCTGAGTAAGGATGGCTCTCTACAACACTGCTGCTACATCTAAAGCCTTTGTTCCTTTTTAGTTGAACATTTCAGTGCCTTAGTTCCCAAGTCTGGTTTTATAATAGCTCTCCCATATTTTGCCAAGTTTAAAGAATTGTGACGCATAAGGAATTTACTTATATGTTAAATTTAATATATAGAACCTGGAAATGAATCAAGTTTTCATGACTTACAGCTGAGATTTGTCATGTGGTGTCTTCCTTGAACTATTTCATATAAGAAGGACTCAAAATTAATGTTGGTGTTATTTTTCTAGGTCCTCATGAATTTAATCATTTTGTTTTACATTTAACAGAAAGCATATTTATATATGTGTATACATATATACATCGGAGAAGGCGATGGCACCCCACTCCAGTACTCTTGCCTGGAAAATCCCATGGATGGAGGAGTCTGGTGGGCTGTAGTCCATGGGGTCGCAAAGAGTCGGATACGACTGAGTGACTTCACTTTCACTTTTCACTTTCATGCATTGGAGAAGGAAATGGCAACCCATCCGGTGTTCTTGCCTGGAGAATCCCAGGGACAGGGGAGCCTGGTGGGCTGCCGTCTGTGGGATCACACAGAGTCGGACATGACTGAGGTGACTTAGCAGCAGCAGCAGCAGAGTGAGTGATTATCATCCTCATTTTACAGGTTAAGAAACTCAGTTCAAAGGCTGTGACTTGTCTGAGGGCTTCTTGCTAAGAAAACTAAGTAAGAAAACTAAGATCTTACATTAAAAACAGAAAAAAAAACCCTCCATATTCCCTCACACATTTAAAAATTAACATCTAAAATATACCATGTCTATACAGTTGTAAAGGTTAGAATTTCCTTTACAATATATTATAAATGAGTTAAGTTTTGAGGAATATTGTAAAAAACTGAGAAATAAATTATAGAATGTACTTGAAAGAGAGATTACTAAAAGTTAAGATTAAAATGGTGCAGTGATAATAAAGTGTAAATGTTTAAAATCACATGAATCATGATAATGCTATTTCTCATTGCTTAATTTATATTAAAGTGGTGCAAAGTGGGCTTAAAATGATGTTATTTATGAAGTTAGGAGTATGATAAAAGGAATGGTATTCCTTCAGTAAACTTCTTAACACTTCACAAACTTTTGTGTGTATGTATTTTAATAAAGGAAGAAAGTGACTTGCTGAAAGTGAATTGGTCTGACAATTAGCAGATGATTTTATATTTGTCAATAGAAAGTAGAAAGTAACATTTTCTAAGATCAGTCTTGACCGTAATTGGAATAAATATTTCATTATGTAATTTGCTGGAAGAGTGTGGCTTACATTAAATTCCATACTAAACATTGGGCTTACAGTGCCTGAATGGCTCTTGTGGGACAGGACACAGCAGCTGCCTCTGGCTGTCACTCCCTCTCTGAGGAGCAAATGAGATCTCCTTTTCTCATATAGAGTAGGTATGCATTATTCCCCAAATCTTGTTTCTCAGAGTATTGACTTTCACCTCAAACCCTTATTTAAAATTTCTGTATTCCACTAAATGAATTCTTCTACTAGCTGCTAAGAGAAAAATATTTCCCCCTGTTGTTGTTCTTAAAAATCTCATAATTTCTGTCCTTGATTTACAGTGAATTTACAAGGAAGAACTTTTGTAAGCAGAATTCTCGTCACAGTCTTTTAGCAGGCTGGGAAATCTCCATACTCCAGTAAGGCTACAAACATGTATGCCTCTGTCCACCAACCCAGATGCACACAACCATAGTCTCCTGTCTAGCAGTTCACAGGCCTCACTCTCTTCAGAGTTAGTTCCCCTTGTTAATTGGGTTTCCCTGGTGACTCAGATGGTAACAAATATGCCTGCAATGTAGGAGACCCGGATTTGATCCCTGGGTCGAGATAATCCTCTGGAGAAGGCAATGGCAACCCACTCCATTATTCTTGCCTGGAGAATCCCATGGATGGAGGAGCCTGGAGGGCTACAGTTCATGGGGTCGCAAACAGGAGGACACGACTGAGCAAGTAACACTTTCCCTTTCCCCTTGTTAATCAGATGAAGGAATGCATCAATGATGAACATTTCACAGGTAATATATGTTGGAAGAGAGAAGTAGGTGGAAGTATCAGCATGTTTCCAGTTATACTAATAATAAGGTTGTCTGTCTTCTCTGCCTTCTTAAAGAACCGTCTCTAGTAATAACTAATGTCAAGTAGCATAATTTGCCATTGCAGTTTCATTGTGAGTTTGAATCTCCAGGTGGTTTCTGAATTCGTTGTAAGCATTCATTTTGTTAAAGCAACAAACAATAGAGCATTGAACTGTTATGCTGGATTTGGAGATGTTCTTAGCATTTTTTCCCCAGCTTAGCATTTTTTAGATAATGTTTAATTCAAATTAGAGAAAATACTTGAAATACCATTCTAACAATTTTCAGCAGAGCTATTAAAGGAGTGTTAAGTTTCAGATCCCTAAACTTGAATATTGGCTCTTTATACTATAGGTATTTTGGAACTTAGAAGATTTTATACTTTTACACTATGAAATTACTTAACCTCCTGTTAATTTTATCTATAGTGTATATAAAAGTTGTATGCATCTAGTTAAAAATAATTCATTTTAATGTTTTCCTTAATGAAATACAGTTAAACTTTTAGGCTTTTTTTGTGTAACAGTTTTGTAATCTGATTCCCTTTAATTGAAACTAGCAAAGTAATATTTGGAGAGTAACCTAATGTGCCCTTACTGTTGGCTTAGGTATCTGCTCATATAGCAATATGAGCTTTACATAGCATTGGTGTAGTGGTGACTCAGAGGTAAAGAATCAGCCTGCATTGCAGGAGGCATGGGTTCAATCCCTGGGTTGGGAAGATACCCTGGAGAAGGAAATGGCAACCTGCTCCAGTATTCTTGCCTGGAAAATTCCATGGACAGAGGAGCCCATGAGGTTGCAAAGAGTTGGACACAATTAAGCGTGCGCACACTGCCCTGCACCGAACATGGGTGTAGAAATATCTCTTAGAGACCCTGCTTTCAGCTCTGTAAGGTATATACCCAGTAGTGGAATTCCTGCATTATGTGGTAATGCTACTTCTAATTTTTGAGTAACTGCCATATTTCCATTAGCAGCTGCACCCTTTTACATTCCCATCAGCATTGCACAGGTTCTGATTTTCGGTATCCTTGCCAACACTTTTTGTTTTCTGTTTTTTGTAGCACCCATTCTAATACTATGGAATGGTATGTCCTTCTAGTTTTGATTAGCATTTCCTTAATGATTAGTGGTTTGAATATCTTTTCATGTGCCTATTGGCCACTCCTATATCTTCTTTAGAGAAATGTCTACTAAAATCCTTTGCCCATTTTTTAAATCTGATTCTTTGGTTTTTCTGATGTTGAGTTTTAGAACTTCTCTATATATTCTCTGTCTTAATACCTTATCAGATATATGGTTTGTAAATATTTTCTTCAATTGTGTGGGTTGCCTTTTTACTCTGTAGATCTCTGGATAGTTAACTTTTTTTTTTTTTAAGGCATAGTGTTTTAAATAACTCTTTCAGGTAATATTCATCTTTGATACTAAGTTAAACTACACAAGTGGTAGTTTCTCAAAGGTTATTTGCAAAATGTAACCTGAAAAAAATATCATTGAATATTTCCTATTCTGCCACATTAAAATCCATAGGCCTATCTTGCCCATTGAATGGATCATGTATTAATGGATGATATTTTAAGTAATGTGTTATTTTACTAAGGGTAATGTCCTTTGATGCCCCAAATTTAAAAATTTTCATTAACTTCAAATTCATTAACATCAACTTTCAAATTGTCTGTTTTCTGTGCCATTGCTATCATACCAAAGAAATTGTTGCCAGGACCAACGTTGTGAAGCTTTTGTTCCTATGTTTTTTCTAAGTCTTTTATTGTTCTAGGTCTCTCAGATTTAAGTCCTTAACCCATTTTGAGTTAATTTTTATATATGGTTTTAAGTAAGGGTCCAACTTCATTCTTTTGCCCATCGATATGATGTTTTGCCAGCACCATTTGTTAAAAAAACTTGTCCTTTTCCCCATTAATTGGTCTTGGCACATTTGTCAAAAATTTGACATTTTATGTGACAGTTTATTTCTGGGCTTTCTATTCTGTTCTGTTGGTCTATGTAGCTGTTTTTATTCTAGTGCTGCACTGTTTGAATTATTCTAGCTTTGTAATAAGTTTTGATATTAAGAACTGTCGGGAGTGTGTCATTTCCTCGGTTCTGTCTTGTCACAACAAAAATTTGAAGCGACAGATGTTAAAGCCCTTGAGCGCCACAGCTCTCGGACAGTGTTACAGCTCTGTGTTACAGCTCAGTTTTATTTAGAAAATAAAGGAAAATACATCCTTGAGGTGTGAGGGCATGCTGATCCAAAAGACATGAAGAGAAGAGAGAGAAAGAGAGAGAGCACGTGCGCGCAGGAGAGAGACCCCCAGCCCTTTGGCTCCTCTTTTTATATGTCTTTTCCTCCCCCTGAGCTTTCCCTATGTAAATTGGGCTAGCCAGGAGTGCTGTTTGTTCTTCCTAAGGTCCTCACTCCGGTCCTCGTACCTTCCTTTGTTCTATTTTTGCGGGCTTTTCCCTTCCTTGTCTTTCAGCCACCACCATTCTGGATTCCTTTTTCCAATTCTAACTACCTAACAGAACTATGCGGAGAAGTCAATGGCACCACACTCCAGTACTCTTTTGCCTGGAAAATCCCATGGACAGAGGAGCCTGGCAGGCTTCAGTCCATGGGGTCGCTAGGAGTCGGACACGACTAGCAACTTCACTTTCACTTTTCACTTTCATGCATTGGAGAAGGAAATGGCAACCCACTCCAGTGATCTTGCCTGGAGAATCCCAGGGATGGGGGAGCCTGGTGGGCTGCCGTCTATGGGGTCGCACAGAGTCGGACACGACTGAAGAGACTTAGCAGTAGCAGCAACAGAACTATGAGCCTTTCAGTTTTGAGGTTTTTTTTTTTCCATTTGTTTTGGCTATTTGGGGTTTCTAGAGATTCCATTTAAAATTTAAGTTGAGTCTTTCTATTAATATTTCTGCAAAATATGTCATTGAGATTTTGACAGTGATCTCGGGTGGCCTCGGCCTGCAGTGACTTGGAACGGGGCTTGGGTTCCCAGCTGAAGGCTGGGCTGGGTCATAGTGGTGAAAGTACCAGATACTATCCACTAGACCAGAGGTCAGTGACAAGGGCCCTGGTCCTTTGGCTTTGCAGAAAAGAATTCCTACAAAGATGGAAAGCAGTGAAACAAGTGAAGTGTTTAAGAGGAAAAAAGAATACAGTGCCTGTGGATAGACACAAGGGTCGACTCAGAGAGAGAGAGAGAGAGAGAGAGAGAGTCACTGAGTCATGCCCTCGAGGCAGTTAGAATTACTCTTCTAGGGTATTTCTTCCCGGTTTCCTTTGGCCAATCATTTTGAATTACCTGGTTCACAGTCCATATTTGGTATATCTCAGGATCCTCCCATTTGTGCACATGCATCTCTTAGCCGAGATGGATTTTACTGAAAAGGCATCTGAGTAGAACATCCCTTGACATAATTCCCCTTTGGCCTCCAAGGAGTGTTTTCTGTGCTTGTGTGGTTAGGAGGTCTCCTGACTTCAGTAATGAGAAGTATGTGTTCTGTGCAGGGTCCAGCCTCCTCCCTTAATTGTCCTACTTTTCTTGTCTTGGAGTTTCAGTCAATAGAGTATGAATCTCCAGTTGCTTTACCCTCAGGGGAGGGGAGTCCATCTACCTCCTACCTTAATAGGGATTGTGTTGAATCTGTAGTACCCAAAGGTTGTTTTGGGTAGTATTGACATTGCCTATATTAAATCTTCCAATCCGTGACCATGAGATATGTTTCCATTTATTTGTCTTCTTCATTTCTTTCAGCATTGTTGTTTCATTGAACATGTCTTTTGCTTTCTTAATTCCTAAGTATTCTTTTTGATGCCATTGTAAATGGCATTGATTTTGTAATTTCTTTTTCAGATTCTTCATTGTTGATGTGTTGAAATACAAATAATTTTTGCCTGTTGACTTTGTATCTTGTTACTTTGCTGATTTCATTTATTCTGACAGTTTTCTATTCTGGAGTGTTTAGAGTTTTCTCCATATAAGATCATATTTGCAAACAGATTATTTTATTTCTTCCTTTCAATTTGGATGCTTTTTATTTCATTTTCATACCTAATTGCTCTGGCTAGAACTTCCAGTACTATGTTGAATAGAAATGCTAAAAGTGGGCATGCTTACCTTGTTTCTGATTTTAGAGGGAAAGATTTTAGTCTTGTACTATTGAGTATATTTGCTGTGGGTTTTCCATATACAACTTTTTTATCTGAAGTAGTTTCCTTCTATTTCTACTTTGTTGAGTGTTTTTATAATTCAAGGGTTTTGAAATTTGTCAAATACTTTTCTGCATCAATTGAGATGATTGTGTGCTTTTTTTCTTTATTACATAAATGTGCATTACATCAGTCAAACAATCCTTGCATTCCAGTAATAAGTCCTACTTTGTCCTGGTGTTATCCTTTTAATATTCTGTTGAATTCTGTTTGCTAGTGTTTTGTAACGGTTTTCACATCAATATTCATGACAGATACTGGTCTGTAGTTTTCTTGTAGTCTCTCTGCATGGGTTTATTTTCAGGGTTATGCTAGCCTCATTGAATTTGTTAAGAAGTGTTCACTTTAAAAAAAAGTGTTCACTTTTCTTCAATTTTGGGGAAGGATTAGTATTTTCTTCAATTTGGAGAAGGATTAGTATTAGTTCTTCAAGTGTTTGGTGAATTAACCTTTGAATCTGTCAGGTCCAGGACTTTTCTTTATTGGGAGATTTTATTATTGATTCAATCTACTTACTAGTTATAGGTCTGTTCAGATTTTCTGTTTTTTCAGGAGTGAGTCTTGGTAGGTTTGTGTGTTTCTAGGCATTTGTCTGTTTCATTTAAGTGACCGATTTTTCGGTGTACAATTATTCCCAGTAGTCTAAGTATGTTTTATTTCTGAAGAATTGGTAGTTATGTCCTCAGCTTCATTTCTGATTTTAGTAATTTGGTCTTTCCTCTTTTTTGTCAATTTTGTTGACTTTTAAAAAAAACCTGACTTTTGTTTTTATTGACTTCTTCCGATTATTTTTCTGTTTTTTATTCGTTTACCTCTGTTCTAATCTTTATTATTTCTTCCCTTTGCTAGCTTTGGGTTTAGAGGAGTTTTGTTCTTTTTCTGGTTCCTTCAGTTGTAAAATTAAGTTGTTGATTTGAAATGTACCTTGTGTTTTAACGTAAACGTTTATAACTATAAATTCCCCCCAGCACTGCTTTTGCTGCAACCCATATGTTTTGGTGTGTTGTATCTTCATTTTCATTTGTCTTTAAGTATTTTCTAACTTTCGTTGTGATTTTTTTCCTTTGAAATATTGGTTGTTAAAAGTGTATTATTTCTACAATTTTTTTATTTTTCCAGTTGGACTCTTGTTACTGATTTCTAACTTTATTTCATTGTGGCCAGAAAATATACTTTGTATGAGCTACATCTTTTAAAGCCTTTTGAGTTTTAATTTGTAGCATAATATATAGTGGGTCTTAGAAAATGTTCTGTGTATACTTGAAGAATGTATATGCCATTGTTGTTGGGCTGAGTGTTTTGTATATGTCTGTTAGATTTGGATGGTTTGTTGCATTTAGTTTTCAATTTCTTAGTTATATTCTTTCTCGTTGTTCTATCCATTATTGTGAGTGGGATATTGAAGTCCTCAACCGTATTTTAGAAGTGTCTATTTCTCTCTCCAGTTCTGTCAATTCTTGCTTCATATATTTTAACGGTCTGTCATTAGTGTGTAAATGTTTATAATTGAATCTTCTTGTATGGAAGCTTTTTTAAACATATATTTTTGACTCTTGTAACCTTTTTTGTTTTAAAGTATGTTTTGTCTGACATTAGTATAACTGCCACTGCTTTCTTATATTTACATTTAAAATAATTACTGATAAGGAGATTATTGGATCACAATAAATTGTGGAAAATTCTGACAGAGATGGGAATACCAGACCACCTGACCTGCCTCTTGAGAAACCTATATGCAGGTCAGGAAGCAACAGTTAGAATTGGACATGGAACTACAGACTGGTTCCAAATAGGAAAAGGAGTACGTTAAGGCAGGATATTGTCACCCTACTTATTTAACTTATATGCAGAGGACATCATGAGAAATGCTGGACTGGAGGAAGCACAAGCTAGAATCAAGATTGCCAGGAGAAATATCAGTAACCTCAGATATGCAGATGCTGCTGCTGCTAAGTCGCTTCGGTTGTGTCTGACTCTGTGAGACCCCATAGACGGCATCCCACCAGGCTCCCCCATTCCTGGGATTCTCCAGGCAAGAACACTGGAGTGGGTTGCCATTTCCTTCTCCAGTGCATGAAAGTGAAAAGTGAAAGTGAAGTTGCTCAGTTGTGTCCAACTCTTAGCGACCCAGAGGACTGCAGCCTACCAGGCTCCTCCGTCTATGGATTTTCCAGGCAAGAGTACTGGAGTGGGTTGCCATCGCCTTCTCCATTCATTTCATCTAGCAGGACTCCCTTGAATATTTCTTGTAGGACAGGTCTAGTGGTCATGAATACCTTGTACTTTTGTTTATCCGGAAATGTCTGAATCTCCCCTTCACTTTTGAAGGACAGTTTGGTTAGAAATAGGATTCTTGGGTGACAGTTTTTTCTTTATCATGTTGAATGTCTTTTGGCCTCCAAAATTTCTGATGAGAAGTCTGCGTATAATCTTACTGAGGATCCCTTTAATGTGATGACTCACTTGCTGCTTTTAAGATTCTCTCTTTTTAAAGTTTCATTATGATATGTCTCAGTCTGGATCTTATGAATTCATCTCAGTTGGCATTTGTTGAATTTCATGGATGTTAATTTCATGTTTTTCTTTAAATTTGGGGAGTTTTCAGTGATTATTTCTTCAAATATTCTCTGCCTTTTTCTCCTGTGTTCTGCCTCTAGGCCTTCCATGATGCGTTTATTAGTCTACTTAATGGTGTTCCATAGGTCCCTTAGACTGTGTTTACTTTTTTTAAATCTTTTTTCTTTCTTTTTGTGAGTTTTAATAATTTCCATTGTCTGATTTTCAAGTTCAGTGATTCTTCTGCCTTCTTGCTGAAGCCTGCCTTTGACTCCACCTGCTGAATTTTTCCTTGTAGTTACTATACTTTTCAGCATCATTATTTTCGATTTATTTTAGATTGTCTTTCTTTTTATTGATGCTTTCATTTTGTTCACACATTGTTTTCTTGACTTTGTCTACATTTTTCTTTGATTCTTTCAGCATATTTAAGACGGTTGTTTTCAAGTCATCTAGTATGTCTACCATTACGTCTTTCAGGGGTGGTTTCTCTTGATTTATATTTTTCTCGCTTTAAATGGGCCAAACTTTCCCTCTTTCTTTGTATGCCTTGTGGTTTTTCGTTGAGCACTGGACATTTGACTCTAATAGTGTAACTCTGGAAATGAGATTGTCTGCGTTTTCCAGGATTTGCTGTTTTTGTGTTTTGATTGTTGTGACCTGTCTATGTTGAAAATCAGATTGAGGTGTAAACTTAATGTGTATTCAGATTTTTTTTGTACCTTTCTCTTGACATGTGTGGTCACTTTCTAATTTTTCTTGTATATCAGAGGTTTGTGAATATCCTAGTCTTTACTATTTGATTCCTAAAAGAAGAAATGGGGAAAAAATGTAAGGGGGGTGAAAAAGGGCACTGCCTCTTTATTTTTTTTTTAATTAATTAATTTAGTTATGGTTGCCTGGGTCTTTGTTGCTGCTTGTGGATTTTCTCTCATTGAGTGAGCAGGGGCTACTTTTTCTTGAGGTGCAAGGACTTCTCACTGTGGTGGTTTCTCTTGTGGACCACAGGCTCTAGTGCGTGGATTTTGGTAGTTGTGGTGCATGGGCTTAGTTGCTCTGTGGCATGTGGAATCCTCCTGGAGCAGGGATTGAACCCATGTCCCCTGCCCTGGCAGGCGGACTCTCATCCACTGTACCACCAGGGATGTCTGGGGTGTGTGTGTATACTAAGTTGCTTCATTTGTGTCTGACTTTGTGTGACTGCATGGACTATAGCCAACCAGGCTCCTCTGTCCATGGGATTTCCCAGGCAAGAATGCTGGAGTGGGTTGCCATGCCCTCCTCCAGGGGATCTTCCCGACTCAGTGACCGAACCTGCGTCTCTTATGTCTCCTACATTGGCAGGTGGATTCCTTACCACTAGTGCCACCTGGGAAGCCTGGGGCCCTGCCTGTTTATATCTTTGGGAAGTCACTTTAGCCAGAGGGAGAGGGGCTTGCATCAGTGAGAGAAGGTGCAGCAACATTGACTGCCCACTTGTTTGTCTGAGAAGGAGAATCAGTGATCGAATCACAGATGCCCAATATTTGAAGGACAGAGTTGTTTTACTCCACCTTGCCCCCATAAGCCGTGTGTAAGTGGCTCCATGAACATGTACACAGCTGCCTGCTATGTGGCTAGCGGATGGTAGCTGCTAGTGACTAAAATTAACTGATATTGTATATTTAAAGTTTTCCCTGGAAGTTGGAAGCCTTCAGCTGACTCCAGAGTTCCTTGTATTAGAAAGATTTTGCTAATGTAATTGTCATCCAGGTAGGGAGACAGATTGATTTCTGGTGTCTCCTCCTACTCTGCCATTTTCCCGGAGTCCTCTTCACATAAATATTTTTAAATTACAAGATTGTCCAGGGCTAAGGAGTGATCAGTTGACTTAGGTAATAAAAAGAAAAGTTTGGGTTTGTACTCTTTTTTAAATGCAGGAATAATGTTACATATCTTGGAAATTATTTGGTTGGTTTGAATGACATGCAAAACAATTTTTGAAACTATTCTTAACTTCTAAAATGAATACAGAGTAATTTGAAGATGATTATTACATTCACTTCAGTGAGTCTTAAACAGAATTTCCAAAGTCAAATTTAGTCATGAAAGAAATTAAGGTGCTTGTAATTTTACTTAAAATGTGATCACAATGAATAGTGCTTTACTATTATTTATTATTATTATTATTAATTTATTTTATTTGGCCATGCTGCATGGCATGCAGTATCTTAGTTCCCTGACTAGGGATTGAACCCCTCTTGCCTGCATTGGGAGCATGGAGTCTTAGCCACTGGACTGCCAGGGAAGTCCTGCTATTTTATTATTTCATACACACATGATTTACATATATCCCAGCATATTTAACTATAAAGTATTTGGCTGGAATTTTAAGGAATTATGAAGTACAGACTATTTTAACAAGATGAAGGTTGTGGTCATGTGAATGTCATGTAATCAAGTTGCCAAGAGTAGTTAAGAAGTAGAATGGACTGGAGTCAGCTACTGGCACCTCCTCTTTCAATTTTGTGTAAAACAAGATAAAATATTACCTATCAGAATTCTATCTATTTTTTATTGAAGTATAGACAATTTACAATGTTTTTAGCTTCTAGTATACAGCAAAATGATTCTTTTTCAGATTCTTTTCCACTATAGTTACTACAAGATACTGAATATAGTTCCTTGTTCTATGCATTAGGACCTTGTTGTTTATCTATTTTATATATAGTGATTTGTATCTGCTAATCCCAAACTCCTAATTTATCTCTTCTTCCCTCCCTTCCCTTTTGGTAACCGTAGGTTTGTTTTCTACATCTGTGACTCTGTTTTGTAAATAAGTTCATTTATATAATTTTTAGATTTCACATGTAAATGATACCATATTTTTTCTATGACTTACTTCACTGCATATGATCATCTCTAGGTCCAGTCATGTTGCTACCAGTGACATTGTTTCACTATCTTTTATGGCTAATATTCCATTGTGTGTATATATATATATATATATCACATCTTCTTTATTCATTCATCTGATGATTGACATTTAAGTTGATTTCATGTCTTGCATATTGTAAATAGTTGTGCTGTGAACACTGGGGTGAATGTATCTTTTTGAATTAGAATTTTCTCTGGATATATGACCAGGAGTGGGATTGCAGGATCATATGGTAACTCTATTTTTAGTTTTTTAAGGAATCTCCATATTTTTCTCCATAATGGCTGCACTAGTTTACATTCCTGCCAACAGTGTAGGATGGTTCCTTTTTTCCCATACCCTCTCCACCATTTATCATTTGTAGACTTTTTGATGATAGCTGTTTTGATTGGTATGAAGTGATACCTCATTATAGTTTTGATTTTGGATTTCTCAATTAGTTAGCCATGGTGAACATCTTTTCATGTGCTTTTTGGCCGTCTGTATGTCTTCTTTGGAGAAATGTCTGTTTATATACTCTGCCTAGTTTTTGATTGTTGTTGTCATTATTGAGCTGTATGAACTATTTGAATATTTTGGAAATTAAGCCCTTGTTGGTTATATCATTTGCAAATATTCTTCCCATTCTGTAGATTGTCTTTTTATTTTGTTTATGTTTTTTTTCTTCTAAGACTTTTGATTAGATCCCACTTGTTTATTTTGGGATCTATTTGTTTGTTTATTACTTGTTTATTTTTTCCCTGTTACCTTGGGAGAATGACCTAAGAAACGACTGCTACATTGTATGTCAGAGAATGTTTTGCCTCTCTTCTCTTCTAGAAGTTTTGTGGTGTAGTGTCTTACATTTAAGTTTTGAAGCCATTTTGAGTTCATTTCTGCGTATGAGGTGAGAGTGTTCAACTTCATTGATTTACATGCATTTGGTCAGCTTTCCCAGCAATGCCTGTTGAACAGACTTTTTTCCTTCATTGTCTATTCTTGCCTCTTTTGTCAAAGGTTAGTTGACTGTGGGTGTGTGGGTTTATCTCTGGGCTCCCTATTCTGATCTGTTTACTCTCAGGATTCCCTTTGATAATTGTTTCCAGGAGTATGAGTTACCTAACCTTGAGTTTTTTCCTTTAAGTAAGAGAAGTAAAGTTTATAGGTTTAACTCTACTACCTAGCTCTATGACCCTGCATAAGTGTCTTGGTTTCTTTTAGTTGATACAGTGGGGTAGTAATACAGCATGACCATAAAGTTTAGAAACATAGTGCAACAATTCCCCTCTTATGGAAATCCAGTTAAATCAGGAGGTGTATAAGAATGTTCATAAGCACTGCTTCTAACTTGAAGCATCCATTTGTCTGTCAGTAAGAGAATGTTGAAAATGAATGGGCCGTAACAACACATGTGAACATAACTGGATATAAAAAATATAATGTTGAGTGAAAAAAGTAAGTCATAACACATACAGTATGATCCTAATTTCATAATTTTAAATATGTAAAGATCCTATTATTTAGAGTTTCATACACATCTGGTAAAACCATAAAGAAGAGTAGGGGCATGATTAATTCTGAATTCAAGATAGTATTTGCCTGAAGTAGAGAGTAGGAGAGGATACACTGGTGTCTTCAGTATTGGTAATTGTCTTCTGCTTCTTAAGATGTGTGGATGGATGAATATTTGTTTCATTATTCATTTTTATGTTTTATTATATGTTTACTGTATTTAAAATATACATTATGCCTTTATGACTCTTTTTGTATGATTTATAAAAAATGCACAGTAATTTAGAGCTTTTTATATGCTTATGGAACAGCAACTTTGAAAAGAATAGAATTCTCTCACAAGTCTTTTAAACCATTTGAAGGAATTTTCATTTTTGCAGATCCCATTCATGTTTTCATGGCACTTCATGGCAAATAGATGAGGAAACAGTGGAAACAGTGTGAGAGTGTTGAGAGTGAGAGTTACTGTTTTGGGGGAGCTGCAAAAATCACTGCAGATGGTGACTGCAGCCATGAAATTAAAAGACATTTGCTCCTTGGAAGAACAGTTATGACCAACCTAGAGAGCATATTAAAAAACAGAGACATTACTTTGCCGGCAGAGGTCTGTCTATTCAAGGCTATGGTTTTTCCAGTAGTCATGTGTGGATGTGAGAGTTGGACTATAAAGAAAGCTGAGCACTGAAGAATTGATGCTTTTGAACTGTGGTGTTGGAGAAGACTCTTGAGAGTCCCTTGGACTGCAAGGAGATCCAACCAGTCCATCCTAAAGGAAGTCAGTCCTGAATATTTATTGGAAGGACTGATGTTGAAGCTGTAACTCCAGTACTTTGGCCACCTGATGCAAAGAACTGACTCATTTGAGAAGACCCTGATGCTGGGAAAGATTGAGAGCACGGGGAGAAGGGGACGTCAGAGGATGAGCTGGTTAGATGGCATCACTAACTTAATGGACAGGAGTTTGGGTATCCTCTGGGAGTTGGTGATGGACAGGGAGGCCTATTGTGCTGCAGTTCATTGGCTCGGACAGACTGAAAGACTGAACTGAACTGATACATTTCCCCTCATCCTGTACCATACCTTCCCTCTCCTAACACAGCTTCATATGCCTACCAGTCCAGTTTTTACTTTGTACTTTTTATTTACTTATTTATTGCCTGCCAGTCTAATTTTTTGTTTCTACTATTTATGTATTTATTGGCCGCTTCATGCAGGATCTTAGTTTACTGACCAGGGATCAAACTATACCCTCTGCAGTGGAAGCACAGAGTATTAACCACTGGACTGCCAGGGAAATCCCAGCTCCTCCTTTTATTTTTTTCTTTTTAGCAAAGGAATTGCAAGTGCTTGGTTCCCTGATTACCTGTATCTTCTGTCCATCTTGACTACAAATTGTATATCCCTGGTCCTCCTCTCCCTTGGATTTTTTTTTTTTTTTGAACAGCTTATGGAACTCAGGGAAACAGCTACTTACATGTACCAATTTTATCATATAATAAAGGATGAAATAAAGGACACAGGTAGCCAGATGAAGGGATACATAGGGCAAGTTCTGAGAGGGTCCTGAGTATAGGATCTTGTCTCTGTGGAATTGGGGAGCATCACCATTCTGGTACCTAGATGTGTTCACTAGCATAGTCTGGAAGCTCTCTAAATCCCATAATACTGAAATTTTTATGGAGGCTTTGCCTTATACGTGTGATCAGTTATTAACTTAATTTACAGCTCCTTTCCTCTGTTTATTGAATAGGGGGTGGGGATGGAAATTCCAAACTTCCAATCATAGTTTGGTCTCTCCGGTGACCAGCCCAATCCAAAAGCCCTCCAGAAGCCTACTCAGGGTTGCCTCATCAGAGCCAAAGACACTTCTGTCATCCAGAGAATTCCAAGGGATTTCAGAGTCCTCTTTCAGGAACTGGGGTCAGAGATCAAATATGCAAATAAAAGGTGCTCTCAGTGCTCTTATCACTTAGGAAATTTAAGAGTTTTAGGAGCTTTCTGCTGGAAACTGGGGTCAAAGACTAACTATGAGGACAAAAAGATTCTCCTGGCACCCCTGTTTATAGGGCTTTTATGAGCTCTGTGTCAGAATTTGGGGCAGAGACCAGTGTAATAAGTCTTTCAGCTGTTCTTCCTGCTCTAAACTGTCTGATGTATCCATAGTTCCTCAGAGAGAGACATAGAGATTCGGAGGATTAGATTGGCCTCGGAGATTTTCACTGTTTTGTTTGAGTAGTGTTTCCTCTACCAATCCTGTCCCTCTGCTTCCCCTTGCCCAGTGTAGCTAGGATGCTTAGCGATCTCCAGACTATGTCAGTACCCATTCCCAGCCCAATATGTGGTATGTGGTGTGGGCAGTTGGAAAGGAATTATTCAAAACACATGTTGTTTTCATGGCATATCCTGTGACTAGCTCTTCTTGGAGTAGGTTTGGTAGAGTAGGCAGTTTCCCTACATGGCTACTGTGAACATCATCGGCAATATGTATCTGCATCCTGATTTTGTCATCCTGCTAGATTAGAGCTCTGGTCTGTCTATAGGCAGTGTAAGCTAAGTAATTCATTTTCTGAGCGCTTTTTAGAATATTAATATTGTGATATTTGTTTTATTTTAAATCGTGGTCATGCTAAAAATTAATATGAAACTGGGACAAGGATTTTCAGTAATTTAATACCTTGTATTGTTCTTGAAAAATATTGTGAAACATGGCTGTTAATTAAGTCTGGCTTATTAATTTGGCCTGATTAAGAGGTATAAATTACCAGTGTATTTCCTCCTATTTTTCAGTTCTTATGGCATCATCATTTAGTGTGTTCCTTAAAAAGAGTTATTTAGCACTTCTGTGAATATCTGTGTAGACTGGATTGTTTGCAGTTAGCATTTTTCAGAAGCAAAAACCAGACTTCCCACAATGTACAGTTTGCTTTTGAAAATTTTGTACATTGAGTATCACTTGTTCCTGTGTACTTGTTATTTAATGTGACTGAAATATTAATAACTAATTGTTTAAAGTGCAGTATTTCAGTTAATTCCATGTATAATTAAAAAATTTAAATACATTAACATTTCACAACATAGTCTGTGACTGGGATTAGCACTGTTTGTGTTTGCTGTTCAAATACTCAGTATAATATTTGATATTTGGATAAAATGCTATTTTTCATATCAAGTATATTTATTTAAAATTGTAGAGGGAATATGCCTGAGAGCTTGAAAAATTTGTATTTAACATAAAATTATTTGATTCTTCAGCGATTTGATTCTTCAGAGATAAAAAGAACAGTTTTGGGTAATCTCACAGGCTTATATGACTTAGATTTAGCAGGTTTGCATCCTTTAATGATATGTTTCTTTTTTTGTCATACATAAAACATTTGATCTCTTGGTCATGCTTAAAAATGGGATAAAGGGAGGGAATAGTGAGATGAACTAGCCTCTCAGTTCTTTTCTAGAGAATGTAAAACTATCCCATTTCCCTTAAGCAGACTCTCCTCAAATGATTAGCTTTATTTCACAAGAGGAAATGCATCTTTGTTTTAAAATACAATACTTTCCTTGTACATTATGTGAATTAAGTGTGTTGACATTTAAAAAGCTGTCTAACTGGACCAACTATTTACAACAAGCCCGGGCCAGTCAGAACTACTTTGGGAAGGGCATATAGACTTACTGATCTGAAACCACTACAAGGCAAGATTATTCTAGAGACATGAAGTCTGGGTTTTGGCTTCAGGAAATATCACTTTGGAAATTACTCTGTAGGTAGGATTAAATGTAAAAGTGAAACATGCATCTATGAATTAAGTTTCATACTAAATAGAACTCATTGCCAGGGGAATTTTTAAAAAGCATTTAATTACCATTATTTCAAATTACTTTAAGAATGTTTGAAGTTGAGTTGTAGGGCTCCCTTACAGTGAGGGCTTTAAAAGAACATGGCCTTTTCTGGTGAAAAATTGATTTTATTATTGTAAGTCTGTTATGAGAAAGCTATTAACTAGTGGATATTTAAGCTATGTTTAGTTGAAAAAATAGGATTACCTAACCATGTGCGTGTTAAAAAATAAACTCTTGATGCCAGACTATGAATTGTGCTCTTCATTGTAATAAACAACTAGGTAAAGAGATAAAATATGGGAGTATATGATCATGACTTTTATACACATATGAATGAACTTGTGTCAAAGATTTTTTTAACTCTTGTTGCTGTTTAGTCACTAAGTCGTGTCTGACTCTTATGCAACCCCATGAACCCCAAGAGCCTGGCCCACCAGGCTCCTCTGTCCGTTGGGTTTCCCAGGCAAGGGTACTGGAGTGGATTGCCATTTCCTTCTCCAGGGGATCTTCCTGACTGAGCCACCTGGGGAGCCCTTATTTAGCTCACTAGTTATAATATTGTTGCCAGTTCAAAGTAAACATAGTCAAATGAGTAATGCTGGTTTACAAGTACAATGCAGAATAGGCAAAGCTAATTAGTATCCACTGGGTAGTGATCACTGGCCAGTTTGCATGTCTCTGGCCAGAAATCATTTCTTTTATTATATGTATGAGTTTTCTACAAGTTAACTTTCTCTCTCTACAGAGTTATAAAAAAGGCCTATCCAAGGGGAATTCCCTGGTTGTCCAGTGGTTAGGACCCAGTGCTTTCACTGCAGTGACCCCAGGTTCTGTCCCTGATAGGAAACTACAATCCTGCAAGCTATGCAGGGCAGGCCTCCCGCAAAAATCCTAGTCTGTGAAATACAAATGGCCTCCCCAGTCAAGGTACTGATTGACTTTCAGTCTTTCACAACTTTACTGTTCATATTAACTTGATTTTAGTAGTCACGAGAGAGCAATTGTTTCCTGTCCGTCCACTTATTTTAGTTATTTAAATTCTGTGAGGGCAAGCACCCCAAAATGCATTAATCTATAAAGCAATAGAATGATGATCTGGGTGTAAATACAAAAGCTGAATGGTGAAAACCTGTGTCCTGGTTCAGATAGTAGAAGAAAAGAGGGTTTTATAAATCTAATCTTATTTTAATTGTATTGGAGGAACCAGTTATTTGAAGGAAGCCAGCAGTGAATACTTTTGAAAAATCAAGAATCCTCTTCTAATGAAATTAATTCCTCCTTGCCTTATTTGTTTTATAAATGAGAGCTTTGTGTTTTTGATTTTAAGTTGGGTGTAGCTTTAACTCCAAAATAATTAGAGGTACTGAACCATGAAAGAACCAAGCACAGCATATTACTTTTACAAAATCCTGACAGTGTATGATTTTGCTCTTGATGTTTTACCCCTCACCAATCGTTTATACTTTCTATTTTATAAGTAATAATAATATATCAGAACTAACTTGCAGTTGCATATCCTTTCTCATTCTGGGGGAATACCAAGTGTGTGGTGAGGTAGGCTCTACCTTTCCACCCCTGGCAGTTGGACTGTGAACCCGTCAGATCTATCCAGGACACCAACTTCTGAGGGAGTGGGAGATGTTCAATTAGAGCTTTCCTGATGGCTCAGCATTAAAGAATCCGCCTGCAATGCAGGAACAAAGCCTCGATCCCTAAGTTGGGAAGATCCCCTGAAGAAGGAAATGGCAACTCACTCTAGCATTCTTGCCTGGGAGATCCCATGGACAAAGGAGCCTACTGGAGGGCTACAGTCCATGGGGTTGCAAAGAATCAGACACGACTTAGTGACTAAAAACAACACAGACAAGATGTTAAATTATATTAGATGACTCAGGAATAGTTGAGAGTTTGGCAGTATGGGGTGGAGAGTGGGGAAGAGTATTCCATGGGTTTCAAGGGTTATGGGACCTGAGTTCCATAGCATTTTCATCATACCTTGTCTCCTTTGGTTTCTCTGGAGTCTGATTTTCTAGGCTTCCATTGACTCTGTGACCCACTTGATTTTCTTGCACTGTTTCTTTTCTGCTGAAATGAACTGTAGTTGTTTTCTGTTGTTTATAAAGCAAACAAATAAGAACCAAAACAAAAGTCTAACTAGTAAAAGAAACAACCAAATACAGGGTTATGTTTCTAGGTATATGATCATTATCAAGTGTACAAAGATCAAAGTGAAGTGTACATATTTTATGTGGGAAAAATAACAGTGCTGAAATAATTTAGGTTGCTGAATTATAACCTAATAGACCTTATGAATCAGTTTATGGAATAATAGTGATAGCCATGAATATTATCATTTTGAAGTTGTGTAGTCCATCTTTTACCTATGGTCACATGTCCAAGAATATCCTTTCAATGTTTAAAAATTTTCTGGCATCTTAAAATATGAGCTGCTTCTGATAATAGTGAAGTAGCTTGTATTGAACTAATCTTCCTGCAGAAAAATATTATAAATTCTGGACAAAATACAAAACTGCTATGGCTCTCTGAAGGCACTGGAGAATGACCATAGCAGGAAGAAATTGAAGAGTCAACACTTGGAAAGAGAGAATAACATGGCATATGAAAATGAGATTTTGTTGCCAGCAGACTTGCACTACAAGAAATGCTAAGGGGAGTTCCTCAGGCTGAAGGGAAATGATGCCAAATGGCAACTAGGGTCTTTGGAGGAATGAATAGGACTCAAAATGGAAAATAATGTTGGTAAGTATATTTATTTTCCCCAGTTTCTTTAAAATACATTTGACTGTGTAGGTGAAAATTATAACATTGTATTGTGATATTTATATCATGTGTAAATGTAATACATACAATGATTGAAGTATAATGTTGAGAGAAGGCAGTTGCAAGATTCTTGCATTTAATATGAAGTGGTACAATATTAACTCTCAGTAGACTGTGAAAGTAACAAGATAGATTGTTATCCTCAGAACAACCACTAAGGTAATGCTAAAATATGAATGAGGTCAGCAGTTTTCAGTATCCTGCCATATAGCCAAATGTAAATTTCAAAGAGTTACAAATTTATGTAACTGATTAGATATTCAGACATCAGGTCATTTTTAAATGGTAGAGTTGAAAATACCAGTAGCCTGTAAAAGGAACTGAAATAATGTAGGATTCTCTGATAAATAATACTGAGTGCTATGGGTCAAACATTGTGTCACATTACTTGTTCATTACAGCAGCTTAACTGGGTAGTTACTATTGTTACTTTTTATCATGAGGAAACCAAGGCATGGTGATGTTAAATGATTTGTCTAAGGTTTCCTAGCTAGTAAGTAGCAGAGCCAAGTTTGAACCCAGGATGCCTGACTTTAGGGTTTGTGCTCCTAACTTTTGTATTATACTTCTTCAGAAAATGAAACCTTAATTAAGCCTAATTAATATCCTGCCACTTCAACATTCTATGTCTCAATGGAAATTTTCTGATCTTTAGGCATTTCTCCAAGTTTTTTTTTTTTTTTTTTTTTTTTAGTTATTTAATTATTCACTCAGTTTTTTAGCCTCATAGTATGCCTTTCATTGATCAGTTAGTTCAGTTCAGTTCAGTCGCTCAGTCATGTCTGACTCTTTGTGACCCCATGGACTGCAGCACGCCAGGCCTCCCTGTCCATCACCAGCTCTCGGAGTTTACCCAAACTCGTGTCCATTGAGTCGGTGATGCCATCTAACCATCTCGTCCTCTGTCGTCCCCTTCTCCTCCTGCCTTCAATCTTTCCCAACATCAGGGTCTTTTAAAATGAGTCAGCTCTTCACATCAGGTGGCCAAAATATTGGAGTTACAGCTTCAACATCAGTCCTTCCAATGAACACCCAGGACTGATCTCCTTAGGATGGACTGGTTGGATCTCCTTGCAGTCCAAGGGACTCTCAAGAGTCTTCTCCAACACCACAGTTCAAAAGCATCAATTCTTCAGTGCTCAACTCTCACATCTATACATGACTACTGGAAAAACCATAGCCTTGACTAGACAGACCTTTGTTGACAAAGTAACGTCTCTGCTTTTTAATATGCTGACTGGGTGGGTCATAACTTTCCTTCCAAGGAGTAAGCATATTTTAATTTCGTGGCTGCAGTCACCATCTGCAGTAATTTTGGAACCCCGAAAAATAAAGTCAGCCACTGTTTCCATTGTTTCCCCATCTATTTGCCATGAAGTGATGGGACCGGATGCCATGATCTTAGTTTTCTGAATGTTGAGCTTTAAACCAACTTTTTCACTCTCCTCTTTCACTTTCATCAAGAGGCTCTTGAGTTCTTGTTAGCTTTCTGCCATAAGGGTGGTGTCATCTGCATATCTGAGGTTATTGATAATTCTCCCAGCAATCTTGATTCCAGCTTGTGCTTCCTCCAGCCCAGCGTTTCTCATGATGTCCTCTGCATATAAGTTAAATAAGCAGGGTGACAATATACAGCCTTGACGTACTCCTTTTCCTATTTGGAACCAGTCTGTTGTTCCGTGTCCAGTTCTAACTGTTGCTTCCTGACCTGCATACAGGTTTCTCAAGAGACAGGTCAGGTGGTCTGGTATTCCCATCTCTTGAAGAATTTCCCACAGTTTGTTGTGATCCACACAGTCAGAGGTTTTGGCACAGTCAATAGAGCAGAAATAGATGTTTTTCTGGAACTGTCTTGCTTTTTTGATGGTCCTGTGGATGTTGGCATTAGATCTCTGGTTCCTCTGCCTTTTCTAAAACCAGCTTGAACATCTGGAAGTTCATGGTTCACATATTGCTGAAGCCTGGCTTGGAGAATTTTGAGCATTACTTTACTAGTGTGTGAGATGAGTGCAATTGTGTGGTAGTTTGAGCATTCTTTGGCATTGCCTTTCTTTGGGATTGGAATATTGATCAGTTAGGTCATCCTTAATTTGGTCCTTGCTTGTTTGTGCTTGATATTCTCCCAGACAACTGGTTTTTTTTTGGGGGGGGGGGGGAGAAAATCACCTCGTGTATTTAGGGGGTGCGAGTTATTTTGTTGGTTATGGTCTTCTGAATATTCTGAATGACTAAATGTTTCTATATGACTGTGACTAAATTTGGTATTTTATTTAAGAAAAGAATATACCCAAAGTCTTAAAAGTGTAGTTTTAAGCTTTAATGACTTCAAAAGTATAAATACCTAGACTTGGGAATAAATCATTTTGGAAATTTAATTATTCAAATTTACTTTATAATTGCATATCTTTGTGAATTTTGAATAATATTTTTTTTTGTTTTAGTCGTATTGATTGAAGATGGCTAACATTGAAGAAGAAGTTAATTGTGTCTTTTGTTAGGTGAGATCAAGTGCATGATGACAGTAAAAAAAAAAAAATCACTTCCTATCATAAGTAGGAGGCTTGCCACAGATGTTGATTTGCAACTGGATGAAAAAGTTAGGGACACTGGTCTTAGTTTACAACAAGCCCAGATCTGGGAGATGCCGGCAAGCCAGAGATTGTGGGTAAAATTGAGACAGTGTTGGCATAGAGTCCTCAGATATGCACTGCAGATCTGCTGAATAAAATATTCCCCAAACCACAGGAGATAGAATTCTGACAGTGAAACTCCAAAGCATACCTACCTGTTCAAATGCTACGAGAAGATTACTGTACTTCTGTCAGCTAATGAAGTGAAAAATTGAAAATTCCAATTATATTCTAGACAGGTTCACCTTTTCTGATGGAGCACCTTTTCATTTAAGTGACAGTATTATTTATCACATGTTAGTTGCTGTGTTCAGTATACAGAAAAGCCTCAGGAAGCTTGGCAACACAAGAAAACACAAATGTTAGCATTTGGTATACCATTAGGAAGTCTTGAATTATTGACCCTCCCTTTTTTATAGAGATAATAATCCACATACCATAAAATTTACTCTTTTAAAGTATATAATTCAGTGGGTTTTAATATACTTATAGTTTGCAACCATCACCACTGTCTAATTTAGAACATTTTTATCACCCCCAAAAGAAATCCTTTGTACATTAGTAGCCACTTCTCATTTCTCCCTCCTTCCAGCCCTTGGCAAGTAGTCTTTTTGTCTCCATGGATTGGTCCAGTTTATATATTTCATTTATGTGAGATTCTGCAACATGTGGCCTTTTGTGTCTTCTGATCCTTTCTTTTTGAAGACTCTATAAATCTTACTTAGCGGTGCTTTAGAATGTTTTAATTTCCACATTGCAGTGATTATGCTATTATACCATTTTTCAAAAAGACAAATAGTACCCATTATTGCGCTTGTGTGCATGCCATTTATTTATTTTAATTTTGCTGAAATTTATTTCTAGTGTTGTGTTGCTTTCTGCTATATAGCAAAGTGAGTTGTGATGACACTTTCTCAGACTAGTGGGCCAGTAGAGGGGAGGTCATCTTCCTTGCTCTCTTCCATTATCTGTTCTGTCTCCAGGAAGGTTTTTTGTGAGGTCATGTCAGAACTGTTATAATGCAATAAAACCTTTTTCTTTGGATGATCTTAAGACTACAATTACAAATGCAGTTCTTTTAATTACTGAACCAGCTGTGGGCTATATGTAAGGATTTATGTATATATGTGAGTGTATACCTACAAGTGTTTTCCTGGCTTTGATCTCTGAGAGGGCCTAGAAATAGTGACAGTCTAGTAGCAGTTGTTGAACCGAGAAGAAGCTCCAAAGCACTTCCCAAAGCCAAACTTGCCCCAGAAAAGGGTCACAGTCACTGTTTGGTGGTCTGCTGGTCATCTGACCAGCTTTCTAAATCCCAGCAAAACCGTTACATCTAAGAAGTATGCTTAGCAAACTGATGAGACGCCCTGAATGCAATGCCTGCAGCCAGCATTGGTCAACAGAAAGGGCCCAGTTCTTCTCCATGACCATACCTACTGCACGTCGTACAACCAACGCTTCAGAAGTTGAGGGAATTGGGCTCTGAGTTTGTCCCATCTGCCATATTCACCTGACCTCTTGCCAACCAACTACCATTTCCTCAAGCATCTTGACAACTTTTTGCAGGGAAAACACTTTCACAGCCAGCAGGAGGCAGAAAAATGCTTTCCAAGAGTTCATCAAATCCCAAAGCACAGATTATTTATACCACAGGAATAAACCAGTTTATTTCTCATTGGCAAAAAAGTATTGATTGTAATAGTTCCTATTTTGATTAATAAAAGTGTATTTGAGTCTAGTTATAATGATTTAAAATTCACAGTCCAAAGCTGCAGTTACTTTGGCACCAACCTAATAATTTCAGATGTTCGGAGAAAATGTGTGTGTCTGAGAGAATGTAAATTTTATGAGGTAAAGTGTTAACCATTGGGGAAGCTGGATTGAAGGTGTATAAGAGTCTTTGTACTCTTCATGCAGCTTTTCTATTAAAGTTGTTTCACCGTACATTTTTTTTTTGAAAGAAAAAGTTCTCTTCTAAAATTGACTATCAATGACCAAGTTCACATTGGATGCTCTATTTACTCAGAAAAAAAATTTTTTTTTAAAAAATGATCAGATTGGGACTTCCCTGGGGGTCCAGTGGTTACGACATTGCACACTTTGACTTCAGTGGGGGCGAGTTTTATCCATCCTTGGTTGGGGAACTAAGATCCCACATGCTTTGTGATATGGCCAAAAAAAAAAAAAAAGTTTAAAATGATCAGATTGATACAAAAACGAATTTGAGTGTTTATACAAAATAGATGAGTGGAAAATTATGCCTTAAATATATGAAGGTTGACTTGGGACTTTTGATTTTTTTTTTCTTAAATCTTAAAATACCCTATACAGTGCATAAATCATTTCTAAACAGGGATGCATTAAGGAAAAATAGCATCCATGAGGACAAAATACCCCAGGCATTCATCCCCTGAGCTAACAAAATGACAGACCTTGAAGCGACTTCAAAGCTGCAGAAATAACTGGCTCTGACATGTACCAAGATGGGGGAAATATGTCCTGCAACCTTGAAATACATGCTTAGTCTTTGAAGAGAACAAAAGAAAAAGTAGTCTCATATTTCATAAATAGAATTTAACAGTTGAAGAGTTCACATTATTCATTTGTGATTTTGTTATTAGTTTGGAAAAGCTGGTAAAGTTAAATCAAGCTTATTTTTATATCCATCCTTTCCCTCTTTGGTGTTTTAGGGGAACCAGAAGCGTTTAAAATATTAATTTCCCCAAGTGTCAGTGAAGGACTGTTGAATGCTTTCATTTCAGTGCTATTAGATCCAAGCAGGTTAAATTTCATTTCATGCCCCTTAGTTTGGTATTCACAGTCTTCTATAGTTCAGTGATAACCTATCTTTCTAACTTCCCTCTTTACCACCTTGTAGAAATCATCTCGAGAACACACTCTTATTTATTTCATTCTAAAGAAAAATCTTTGGCCCTAATTATATGTGATTTTCTCACCTCTATTTTCTGAATGTTTGTTACTCATCTGAAAAATATTTTGTCAGTTCCATTTCTTCCTTGAAGGTATTCTAATCATTATTGTTCTATGGTGAATTCTCATGTTAAATTTTATAGCTTGTTTATTGAAACCTTTTGACATTTAATCATATATTTCCTATTAAATCCTCTGCATTTTCATTTTACTGTTTGTGTTATACTTTCTGTCTTCTCAACTAATTTGATAAACACCCAAAAGGACATACTATATTTATACCTCATAATCTTCTAAAGAGCATCTAACTGTTTTTTGTTGTTATTGAATTGCTTTTTAATGTACATTAGTTCAGTTGCTCAGTCATGTCTGACTCTTTGCGACCCCATGGACTGCAGCATGCCAGGCCTCCCTGTCCATCACCAACTCCTAGAGTTTACTCAAACTCATGTCCATTGAGTTGAGCCATCCAACCATCTCAACCTCTGTCATCCCCTTCTCCTCCTGCCTTCAATCTTTCCCAACATCGGGTCTTTTCAAATGAGTCAGCTCTTGTATCAGGTGGCCAAAGTATTGGAATTCAGCTTCAACATTATCCTTCCCAGTGAATTCAGGACTATATTCCTTTAGGAGGACTGGTTGGATCTCCTTGGCAGTCCAAGAGGACTCTCAAGAGTTTTCTCCAACACCATATTTTCAAAAGCACAATTCCTTTAGACTTTTGATAGCAGCCATCCTGACTGGCGTGTAATGGTACCTCATTGTGGTTTTGATTTGCATTTCTCTGATAATGAGTGATGTTGAGCATCTTTTCATGTGTTTGTTAGCCATCTGTATGTCTTCTTTGGAGAAATGTCTGTTTAGTTCTTTGGCCCATTTTTTGATTGGATCATTTATTTTTCTGGAATTGAGCTGCAGGAGTTGCTTGTATATTTTTGAGATTAATCCTTTGTCTGTTGCTTCATTTGCTATTATTTTCTCCCAATCTGAGGGCTGTCTTTTCACCTTGCTTATAGTTTCCTTTGTTGTGCAAAAGCTTTTAAGTTTAATTAGGTCCCATTTGTTTATTTTTGCTTTTATTTCCAATATTCTGGGAGGTGGGTCATTGAGGATCCTGCTGTGATTTATGTCGGAGAGTGTTTTGCCTATGTTCTCCTCCAGGAGTGTTATAGTTTCTGGTCTTACATTTAGATCTTAGTAAATCCATGGCTGATTCATGTCAATGTATGACAAAAACCACTACAATATTGTAAAGTAATTAGCCTCCAACTAATAAAAATAAATGAAAACAAAACAAAAGCATCAATTCTTCGGAGCTCAGCTTTCTTTATAGTCCAACTCTCACATCTGTACATGACTACTGGAAAAACCATAGCCTTGACTAGACAGACCTCTGTTGGCAAAGTAACGTCTCTGCTTTTTAATACGCTGACTGGGTGGGTCATAACTTTCCTTCCAAGGAGTAAGCATATTTTAATTTCATGACTGCGGTCACCATCTACAGTGATTTTGGAACCCCGAAAAATAAAGTCAGCCACTGTTTCCACTGTTTCCCCATCTATTTGCCATGAAGTGATGGGACCGGATGCCATGATCTTAGTTTTCTGAATGTTGAGCTTTAAGCCGACTTTTTCACTCTCCTCTTTCACTTTCATCAAGAGGCTCTTGAGTTCTTGTTAGCTTTCTGCCATAAGGGTGGTATCATCTGCATGTCTGAGGTTATTGATATTACTCCCAGCAATCTTGATTCCAGCTTGTGCTTCCTCCAGCCCAGTGTTTCTCATGATGTCCTCTGCATATAAGTTAAATAAGCAGGGTGACAATATACAGCCTTGACGTACTCCTTTTCCTATTTGGAACCAGTCTGTTGTTCCGTGTCCAGTTCTAACTGTTGCTTCCTGACCTGCATACAGGTTTCTCAAGAGACAGGTCAGGTGGTCTGGTATTCCCATCTCTTTCAGAATTTTCCAGTTTGTTGTGATCCACACAGTCAAAGGCTTTTGCACAGTCAATAGAGCAGAAATAGATGTTTTTCTGGAACTGTCTTGCTTTTTTGATGGTCCTGTGGATGTTGGCATTAGATCTCTGGTTCCTCTGCCTTTTCTAAAACCAGCTTGAACATCTGGAAGTTCATAGTTCACATATACCTGAAGCCTGGCTTGGAGAATTTTGAGCATTACTTTACTAGCGTGTGAGATGAGTGCAATTGTGTGGTAGTTTGAGCATTGTTCGGCATTGCCTTTCTTTGGGATTGGAATGCAAACTGACCTTTTCCAGTCCTGTGGCCACTGTTGAGTTTTCCAAATGTGCTGGCATATTGAGTGCAGCACTTTCACAGCATCATCTTTCAGGATTTGATATAGCTCAACTGGAATTCCATCCCCTCCACTAGCTTTGTTCGTAGTGATGCTTCCTCATGCCCACTTGACTTCACATTCCAGGATGTCTGGCTCTGGGTGAGTGATCACACCATCGTTATTATCTGGATCGTGAAGATCTTTTTTGTACAGTTCTTCTGTGTATTCTTGCCACCTCTTCTTAATATCTTCTATTCTGTTAGGTCCATACCATTTCTGTCCTTTATGGAGCCCATCTTTGCATGAAATGTTCCCTTGGTATCTCTAATTTTCTTGAAGAGATCTCTAATCTTTCCCATTCTACTGTTTTCCTCTCTTTCTTTGCACTGATCACTGAGGAAGGCTTTCTTAGCTCTCTTTGCCATTGTTTAGAACTCTGCATTCAGGTGGGTATATCTTTCCTTTTCTCCTTTGCTTTTGGCTTCTCTTCTTTTCACAGCTATTTGTAAGGCCTCCTCAGACAGCCATTTTGCTTTTTTGCATTTCTTTTTCTTGGGGATGGTCTTGATCCCTGTCTCCTGTACAATGTCACGAAGCTCTGTCCATAGTTCATCGGGCTCTCTGTCTATCAGATCTAGTCCCTTAAATCTATTTCTCACGTCCACTGTATAGTTATAAGGGATTTGATTTAGGTCATACCTGAATGGTCTATGGGTTTTCCCTACTTTCTTCAGTTTAAATCTGAATTTGGCAATAAGGAGTTCATGATCTGAGCCACAGTCAGCTCCTGGTCTTGTTTTTGCTGACTGTATAGAGCATCTCCATCTTTGGCTGCAAAGAATATAATCAATCTGATTTCGGTGTTGACCATCTGGTGATGTCCATGTGTAGAGTCTTCTCTTGTGCTGTTGAAGAGGGTGTTTGCTATGACCAGTGGATTCTCTTGACAAAACTCTATTAGCCTTTGCCCTGCTTCATTCTGAACTCTAAGGCCAAATTTGCCTGTTACTGCAGGTGTTTTTTGACTTCCTACTTTTGCATTCCAGTCCCCTATAATGAAAAGGACATCTTTTTTGGGTGTTAGTTCTAACAGGTCTTGTAGGTCTTCGTAGAACCATTCAACTTCAGCTTCTTCAGCATTACTGGTCGGGGCACAGACTTGGATTACTGTGATATTGAATGGTTTGCCTTGGAAACAAACAGAGATCATTCTGTCATTTTTGAAATTGCATCCAAGTACTGCATTTGGACTCTTGTTGTCTATGATGGCTACTCCATTTCTTCTAAGGCATCTTGCCCACAGTAGTAGATATAATGGTCATTTGAGATAAATTCACCCTTTCTAGTCCATTTTAGTTCGCTGATTCCTAGAATGTCGACATTAACTCTTGCTATCTCCTGTTTGACCATTTCCAATTTGCCTTCATTCGTAGACCTAACATTCCAGGTTCCTATGCAATATTGCTCTTTACAGCATGGGACCTTGCTTCTCTCACCAGTCACATCCACTGCTGGGTGTTGTTTTTGCTTTGGCTCCATCTATTCATTCTTTCTGGAGTTATTTCTCCACTGATCTCCAGTAGCATATTGGGCACCTTCCGACCTGGGGAGTTCATCTTTCAATGTTCTATCTTTTTGCCTTGTCATACTGTTCATGGGGTTCTCAAGGCACAAATCCTGAAGTGGTTTGCCATTCCCTTCTCCAGTGGACCACGTTTTGTCAGAACTCTCCACCATGACCGTCCGTCTTGGGTTGCCCGACACCACATGGCTTAGTTTCATTGAGTTAGACAAGGCTGTGGTCCATGTGATTAGATTGGTTAGTTTTCTGTGATTGTGGTTTCAGTCTGTCTGCCCTCTGATGCCCTCTCTCAGCGCCTACTGTCTTATTGGGGTTTCTCTTACCTTGGACGTGGAGTATCTCTTCACGGCTGCTCCAGCAAAGCACAGTCGCTGCTCTTACCCTGGACGTGGGGTATCTCCAGGACTGCCGCTACTGACCTTGGACATGGGGTGTCTCCTCTCGGCCTCCACCCACCGCCACTGCCTTCTTCACTTTGAGAATGCCCAAATACTCACACATTAAATATATCACTGGAAGAAATTTTTATAGTTTTCTTTCGATAATATAATACAGTACTTGTCTTTTTAATAGAGTACAAAATATACAAAGTTTTAAAGAAAACAAAGTGCTCATTCTTAGATGTATACTAGGATGACAAGAATAAGAAAGAAAGAGAATATACTGGACATTAGTTTAAAAAGGGAAACTAGAAATCTAGAAGATTGTAAAAATATTTGTTACTTTTTCAAGTGGGTGCCGTTTATTTCAACAGATAATTCGCATGTATGTATTTGGTTTTAGGGAACCAAAACATTATACCAGCATTTTGCTTTTAAAATACTTTGGGCCTTAATTTCTTTAATGTTACCTAATATTGGTGTGAACAATATTCATTTGCATTATAACAGTTAATGTTTTTGACCAGACTTTTAAAACATCTAAAACTTTTAGCATAAGCATTGTCTTTTTTCCTCTTTCTACTATTGATTATTTTTTAAAGTAATGAACAACTCTAAACTCAACGTTGGGCAAAAAAACCGCAGTAACTTTGGCAACTGCCCACATCCTGATGTTGTATTGGTAAGGTTCATTCATACTGTTGCGTGCCATGTGCTTTATTGGTTTCAACTGCTGTGTAGTATTCTCTTCTGAGTATTGCGTGATTTGTCCTCCACTCTCCTGCTGACAGGCATTTGGTTTTTTGTTTCCAGGTTTTTGGTATTCTGAAAAAATCAAGTGAGTACAAGCAAGTACACATTCTTACACATTTTTTCTCTTGTACATGTTTTGGGGATTGTATACCTGGTCGCTCAGCTGGTAAGGAATCCGCCCACAATGCAGGAGATCCCTGTTTGATTCCTGGGTCGGAAAGATCCCCTGGAGAAGGAATAGCCTACCCACTCCAGTATTCTTGGGCTTCCCTGGTGGCTCAGATGGTGAAGAATCCACCTGCAATGTGGGAGGCCTGGGTTCAGTCCCTAGGTTGGGAAGATCCCCTGGAGGAGGGCATGGCAACCCACTCCAATATTCTTGCCTGGAGAATCCCCATGGACTGATGAGCCTAGCAGGCTACAGTCCTTGGGGTCGCAAAGTGTTGGACCTGACTGAGCGACTGCACACAGCATAGCGCATACCTGTGAGTAGAAATTCTGGGCCATATTGGATGTGGATGTTGAGTTTTAGATGATAATCCAAATGTTTTCCAAAATGTTAGTCTCTTCAAATTGCCTCCTGGATCCTTTTGATACAATCCCACTCATCTTTGAAAGATTCTTTGTATTTTCAGTATGACAAGGTATATGAAGCTTATCTTATACATTTCCTATTCTAGGTCTGAAACCTGCCTCTTCTCCAAGGAACTCTGTTGTTTTTGTGGGAAATGTAAATAGAAGACACAATTTGGTAGTTAGGAGTGCCCATTATTGGTCTGGGCCTTCTTAGTGGATGGGGATAATAAATATTTATTTCTTTTGCAGAGAAAATACGTAAGTTCATGCTAATAATTGTGATTCAGATTCAGTTATACAGGGTTTTTACTTTGATTTTATTAAAAATTTTTTGTAGGTGATAGCGACATAATTATTTAATCTTGCACTTAAACAGATATGATTTTAGTGTAATAAATCACTAGTAGTGACATGATTATCAAAAACTAATTTCTTGGCATTCCTCCCATATCTCTCCCTTTGGATATTCCATTAGGGATGAATAGTAAATTATTGTATTTAAAGTCATTTGAAGTAGTTCTTGGTGTGACTGAACTTCCCTTACTTTTTGGTTTTAGGGGATAGCTTTTCCCCTTCATTTTTATTTAATTTTATTTTATAATTTTGTAAACCATTGCATGATTTCCAAATCAAACCTATGAAGTGAGATACATTTAGAGAAATCTAGCTTTCATTTCTTTCCACTCTAGCTTAGCCTGTCTCACCATTTTTAAAAAATTATTTTTTGGTTTATCCTTTCATTAAAAAATCATTCATATGTGTGTATCTCTTTTTTAGATAAATAACAAGATGCTATATACTCTGCTTTTTTCACTAATCACTCTATTCTGGAAATCTGTACAAGTATATAGAGATACTTACCATTCTTTTTAATAGCTGTATAGAACTCCATTGTGTAGTTGTGCCATGGTTTATTCAGCCAGTTGCATATTGATGGACATTTGAGTTGTTTCTGTTATTTTGCTGTTAAAATAGTGCTGCAATGAATTGTATTGGGCATAGGTCTGTTTTGTATTTTTGACATTCTTAGAAGAGGATTGCTGGGTCCAATTATAAATGCATATTTCATACTGTAATCTTTAAGGCATATTTTGACAAAGCCTCTTGGGTGAATCTGAATTCTTCTCTACCTCCTCAGTTGAGAATCATTCTAGTTATAACTCCTTGCGGAAGGCATGGACTCACTTGCACCCTGAGTCGTTGTAAGGCCTGCCACTAAGGTGCATTCATGTATCTCACTTGATTGTTTGAGCTGGCTGGCTGAGATGAGAATGGGTCTTTGTTTGAACAGGGCCCTTCTGAGATGGAAGACAATTAAAATACGAAAGCTTAGCTTTTAGAACCAGGTAATTCTGAAGTATGAAGACTTCTCAGAGGAAAATACAAAATGTCTGGCAGACTAGGTTTTGAGGGCTCATAGGTGGCAGTCCTGCTGATACTGGTAGTAAGGGTATTTCAAGGAGTCTGATTTCATGTGTTGTCCTGAAAAGTTTTGTTCTGTGGCTTAAGCCTCTGCATCCCACAGGGACTTGGGTTAAAGTCATGTGGCAGTGTGATTTCTACTTAGCTGTTGTCCTTATTACTTAGGGCTATTTTTAATTGTGAGATCACATGTTTGCTTTTACACTTGTAGTACTTTAAGGTCACCCTTGATCTGACATCCCAAAGTCCTTTTGTTTGAAGGAATGGGATCTTTTGGATTGACCTTTCCTATGCTAAACATTTTTTTCCCCCTAAATTAATGGTGGGTGTAGAAATTGTATAATTCTTTGGGGGCAAACTGCCTATCTTTCATTTCCTAGCACAGTGGCTGGAATACTTCAGGTGTTCAAGAAATCTTGATTGAATGAGTGAATTGAAAGAATGGATGAATTTATTCAATTGGGAGTAGAAGAAAGTAGTTGGAAGTAGAGGGAGGGTTTTTTTTACATATGGATGTAGTTAAACATAGTTAAGTGTATACAGATTGATATATAAATATTTGAAAGCTAACCTAATTTTTCTTTTGAAAGTAGAAAAAGTTCATATTATTTATAAGATATGATGAATTTTAGGGTGTTGGTTTTTGAAATCTTAGGATAGATGCTGGTATTTTAAAGGAGAGATTTGGATAATTCTGAAAGATATTTATAAAGTAGAATTTGAAGGAAAGTGAAAGTCGCTCAGTCCTGTCTGACTCTTTGCGACCCCTTGGAATTCTCCAGGCCAGAATACTGGAGTGGGTAGCCTTCCCCTTCTCTAGGGGATCTTCCCAACCCAGGGATTGAACCTAGGTCTCCTGCATTGCAGGCAGGTTCTTTACCAGCTGAGCCACAAGGGAAGCCCAAAGTAGAATTTAGTGGATAGTAATTGATTAGATGTGAGCTGCAAGAACAATATGTAAGAGTATGTAAGTTTCTACCTTGATCAGTTAAGTGAATGGAAATATCATTTACTAAAACTGGAACCACAAGAAGATGGACAGGTTTGCTTGGTAATGATGAGGGCTTCAATTTTGGTCCATGACTGGCAACATGATATGCAGAAATTCTCATTTAAGGAATTGAAATAGTTGGAGAAGAGATGGCATACCATCCTGTGGTTATGTGCTTGAGATTTAATTTTGTAAATGGGACGTGAAACTATGATAGAAGGTAAGATCATCTAGGGTTGTATATAAAGTGAGAAGAAAACAGAACGCAGGTCAGAATTCTGGTATAAGCAGGAAAAATATGATGCTTAAGGAAGAATGGTCAGAGAGCTAGGAAGTAAGCTATTTGGAGAGTGTGGGGAAGAGAATCTTTCCATAAAGAGGATATGGTTAATGGTGTCAGAGAGTAGGAGAGACCTTATGTAAGATAAGGCCTGCAAGAGGTCCATTAGCTTTAGGAGCAGGGAGGTACTGTGACTCTAGAGAATGCAGGTTTCATAGATGGTGAAGATAGAAGTCAGAGTGTAGGAGTTGAGAGTGAGACCACAATGGAGGATGTGGAGAAAACTCATTCAAGAGTTGGTTTAAAAAAAAAAAAATGGAAAGTGATGTTAACAGAGGGTAGAGAAAAGTTTTTTGTTTTTCTTCTTAAGATAGGAGACAAACGGTGTTGTTAGGAAGGCATGAGATAAGGAGAAAGGACCATCACTGGGGAATGTAAGAGAAACCAGTTTTATAGAAGGCAAAAAAAGGGAGAGAAAGCATTTGTAAACGTATCTGAAGATGTTTAGGACAGAACAGGGATTCAAAAGTTGCTCCAGAAAGGTCTGGCTTGGGGGAGTGGGGATCAGTGGGAGGTAATGCCGGAAAGAAGAACTGAGAGTCTGCATCTTCCCTGCATAATTAACAGCCTATTTCAAACCTCCCCTCCTTAGCATTTGGAACAATTCAGAACCTTGGGGATAAGCAGCATTTACTATGGATTTGTTCTTATATCTGCCTGTCTTTCTAATTGCTAACTATTTGTAAGAGTATATAGTTTTAAAACGTTTTTTATGCTAGTTACTTTTTTTCTAGTTTCTATTGAAATATAAAGTACTTTAACTTTCTCTATGGTGTTTTTGTTTCTGAATTAATTAATTTCTGCCATTTTTGTTTTTTCTTCCAAATTACTTTGAATTTACTTTCAAGCTCTTAAAATTTTTTTATTAATTTATTTTGGACAAAAATTGTATCTAAGGTAAACACCATGATGTTTCAATAAATGTATGCCTTGTGAAATGATTGCCACAGTCAAACTAACTGATGTATCCATCACTTCCCACAGTTACCTTTTGTGGTGGTGGTGGGGGTTGGTGCTGCTGCTGAAAACACTTGAGATCTACGATCCTAGCAAATCTCAAGTATGCAGTACATTGTTGTTAATAGTGATGTAGTGGTAAAGAATCTGCCTGTCAATGCAGGAGACACAAGAAACGTGAGTTTGATCCTTGGGTTGGGAACTTTTCCTGGAGTTGGAAATGGCTACCCTCTCCAGTATTCTTGCCTGTAAAATTCCATGGAGAGAGGAGCCTGGCAAGCTACAGTCCATGGGGTTGCAAAGAGTGGGACACAACTGAGTGACTGAACACACACACACACACACAACTGAGTGACTGAACACACATACACACACACACACAGTCACCATGCTGTACATTAGGTCCCTAGAACTTATTCATCTTATAACTGAAAGTCTGTATCCTTTGATCAGTATCTCTCCTTTTTCCCATCCCCTAGTCTCTGGTGGTAACCACCATTCTTACTGTTTAACTAAGAGTTTTTTTTTAGATTCCACATATAAGGGAGATCATGTGTCTGACTTACTTCACTTAGCATGATGTCTTCCAAGTTTATCCATGTTACAAATGGCAGACTTTTCTTTTTTAAGTCTGAATAATAATCCATTGTATATGTATACCACATTTTCCTTTTCCATTTACTAAGGACACTTAGGTTGTATCTTTATTTTGACTACTGTGAATAGTGCTACTTTTAGCCCTTTTTATTTTTAACTTCTTAAGGTAGATGCTTTGCACAAGTGAATTTTCATTATTATTTAGTTCAAAATATTTAATGTTTTTTTCTGTTAACTTTTTCTTGTTATTTAGAAGTGTTTCTTAATTTCTAACATATGGATATTTGTTTAATGCTATTTTTGTTTTTTATTTCCAGCTTAATTAGAGAATATATTTTGTATGATCTAAACCCCTTATTTATTATTTCTGAAGATTTGTTTTGACCCATTTGATTTTTTAATTTCCAAATTTAATTTGAAAAGAGTGTATATTCTGCAGAAGCTTTTGAGTGTAGAGCTCTCTGTTTATTGAGGAAAGTTTATTAATTTTTTAATACATATATCCCATTTTTATGACTTTCAATGAGGAAATATTAGACTTATTTATTTTTCCTTTTAGTTCTGTTAAATTTTTGATATTTTAAGGTTGTATTATTGGACGTATACTCAATGTAAGTTAATTTTTTCATGGTGAATCTAACCCCTATGATTATGAATTGACTCTCTTTACTGTAGCAATTCTTAGAATGCCTTTCACCTTATTTTCTTCCTTAGTATTACTATTACACCAGGCATCTTTTGGTTAGCATTTTCTTAATGAATCCTTTTTCTTCTTATCTTGAATTTTTGTGTATCCTTATATTTATATATATATCTCTTAAGTATCACATATTTGCTTTTAGTTTTCTTTTTCCAGTCTGACAATCTCTGCCTTTTAACTGGAGCACGTAATCCATTTATATTTGATGTAATTGTTTATATTTTCATCTTTATGGCTACCATCTTATTTTGTGATTTTTATTGGTTCTTCTTAGTCTATGTTTCTTTTCCTCTCCTTTCTTGCCTACTTTTGCATTGGTTGAATTTTTAAAAGATGCACTGTATTTTTTTAGGGTACTTCTAGATTCACAGAAAAATTAAGCAGAAAGTATAGAAAGTTCTCATATACCTACTAGTCACCCCACTCAAATCTACTCCCTTCCCACAGCCTCCTTTACCAAAATGGTACGTTGGTTACAATTGATTAACGTACCTTGACACATCATTACCCAAAGTCCTTAGTTTATGTTAGGATTCACTCTTGATGTTCTACATTCTATGAGTTTTGACAAATGTATTATGATACCTATTCACTATTATAGTATGAGGAAGTTTCACTGCTCTAAAAATCCTCTGCTTTCCCTAATCATTCCTCCCCCCGCCCAGTCCTTGGCAATCACTGATCCTTTTTTTTACTATCTTCATAGTTTTGTCTTTTCCAAAATGTCATACAGTTGGAATTATACAGTGTATAACCTTTCTAAGATTAGCTTCTTTCATTTAGTAATGTGCATCTAAAGGGCCTCTGTATCTTTTCATGGCTTGATAGCTCATTTCTTTTTAGTGATGAATAATATTCCACTGTCTGGATATACCACAGTTTATCCATCTCCTATAGGACATCTTGTTAGCTCCCAAGTTTTGGCAATTATGAATAAGCTGCTGTAAACATCTGTTGGCAGATTTTTGTGTGCACAGGGGTTTTGATTTTTTTTTTTAGTTAATAGGTGCCAAGGAGTCTGATTGCTGGATTATATTGTAAGAGTATATTTTATTTTGTAAGAAATTGCCAAACTGTTTTCAGAGTGGCTATATTCTTACCAGTCATGAATGATAGTTTATATTGCTTCACATTCTTATTAACATTTGGTATTGTCAGTGTTTTTGGATTTTCACCATTGTAATAGGTGTGAAATGATTTCTTATTGTTGATTAGTATTTTTTGTTGTTGTTGTTACTCCATTTTCTCTTTCCATTACTTTGGAAGTTATATACTCATTTCTCTTCTTTTAGACCCTTCCAGGGAATTGTTGGCTTGAAGTAGACTGGGGAAGATTTGGAGGCCCCAGGAGATCACAAGTTGCACTTACTGTTTACTGTACAAGGATTGCTGCAGTCAGAATAGTGAAAGCTCTGCTAATGGATCTGATCTGTCTAGCAACTCTGGGTCAGCCCAGCAGCCTCCCCCAAGCCTTTGTTGCTTTACCTGTAAAATAGCATTATGGAAGATGAGGTAACTTAATATGGGTCACTTGAGGGGAGTAGGACTGAGGGGAGGAGAGACCAACTTTTAAAATCTAAGGCTAATCAATACCTCTATTTCCTTTTCAGACAATATAAGGACCTTCAGTTCAGTTCAGTTGCTCAGTCATGTCTAACTCTTTGTGACTCCATGGACTGCAGCATGCCAGGCTGCAGTCCCAGAGTTTACTCAAACTCGTGTCTGTTGAGTCGGTGATGCTATCCAACCATCTCATCCTCTGACGTCCCCTTCTCCTCCCGCCTTCAATCTATCTTAGCATCAGGGTCTTTTCAAATGAATCAGCTCTTCGCATTAGGTAGCCAAATTATTGGAGTATCAGCTTCAGCATCAGTCCTTCCAATGAATATTCAGGATTGATTTCCTTTAGGATGGACTGGTTGAATCTCCTTGCAGTGCAAGAGACTCTCAAGAGTCTTCTCCAACACCACAGTTTAAAAGCATCAATTCTTCGGTGCTCAGCTTTCTTTATAGTCCAACTCTCACATCTGTACATGACTACTGGAAAAACCATAGCCTTGACTAGACAGACCTTTGTTGACGAAGTAATGTTTCTGCTTTTTAATATGCTGTCTAGGTTGGTCATAACATTCCTTCCAAGGAGTAAGCGTCTTTTAATTCCATGGCTGCGGTCATCATCTGCAGTGATTTTGGATCCCCCTCCAAAAAAGTCAGCCACTGTTTCCGCATCTATTTGCCATGAAGTGATGGGACCAGATGCCATGATCTTTTTTTTCTGAATGTTGAGCTTTAAGGCCACTTTTTCACTCTCCTTTTTCACTTTCCTCAAGAGGCTCTTTAGTTCTTGTTAGCTTTCTGCCATAAGGGTAGTATCATCTGCATATCTGAGGTTATTGATATTTCTCCCTGCAATCTTGATTCCAGCTTGTGTTTCCTCCAGCCTAGCATTTCTCATGAAGTTCTCTGTGTATAAGTTAAATAAGCAGGGTGACAATATACAGCCTTGACATACTCCTTTTCCTATTTGGAACCAGTCTGTTGTTCCATGTCCAGTTCTAACTGTTGCTTCCTGACTTGCATACAGGTTTCTCAAGAGACAGGTCAGGTGGTCTGATATTCCCATCTCTTTCAGAATTTTCCACAGTTTATTGTGAGCCACACAGTCAAAGATTTTGGCATAGTCAATAAAGCAGCAATAGATGTTTTTCTGGAACTCTCTCGCTTTTTTGATGATCCAGTGGATGTTGGCAGTTTGATCTTTGGTTCCTCTGCCTTTTCTAAAACCAGCTTGAACATCTGGAAGTTCATGGTTCACGAATTGCTGAAACCTGGCTTGGAGAATTTTGAGCATTACTTTACTAGTGTAAGAGATGAGTGCAATTGTGTGGTAGCTTGAACATTCTTTGGCATTGCCTTTCTTTGGGATTGGAATGCAAACTGACCTTTTCCAGTCCTGTGGCCACTGCTGAGTTTTCCAAATGTGCTGGCATATTGAGTGCAGCCCTTTCACAGCATCATCTTTCAGGATTTGAAATAGCTCAACTGGAATTCCATCACCTCCACTAGCTTTGTTCGTAGTGATGCTTCCTAAGGCCCACTTGACTTCACATTCCAGGATGTCTGGCTCTAGGTGAATGATCAAACCATTGTGATTATGTGCGTTGTGAACATCTTTTTTGCATAGTTCCTCTGTGTATTCTTGCCACCTCTTCTAAATACCTTCTCTTAGGTCCATACCATTTCTGTCCTTTATTGAGCCCATCTTTGGACCTTAGAATTTTTCAATTATTTTTAATACTTTTGCCTGACTCTCGGCTTATATCTTACTGTATTTCAATTCTGCTTTTATTAAAACCTCAAGAGAAATTGCTATTATGCATTTAATACATGGTTTCATACTTGTATTTCTTACTTTTCTTTTTTATGTCTCAGATCTTTTCAGAGCACATAGTTTCTCTTGTGTTTATTGAAGTGAAATGTCTTAGTGTTGCTTATTTAAAACCTATCTGTCTAACTACTTTTGAAATCTTGGCTTTCACTTTGTCCTTGTACAGTTTCACTGTGATGTGTCTAGACATGAATATTTCTTTCTTTTAAAATCCTGCTTTGCATTTGTTGAGCTTGTTGTGTCTGTAGGTTATTATTTTACCTGAGTGTGGGAAATTTCATAGTATTTCTTCAAATTTTGCCTCTGCCCCCATTTCTTCTTATTAAGCAACATCAGACATACCATGGAACTTCTCACTTTGCACTCTAAGTTTCTTAAACTATGCTTAAATATTTTAAACTAACTTTCAAACTAATGCTTTCATGACTTCCAGTTCTTTAATGTGTTAATTTTTTCCATTGAGTTTTAATTTTAATTATTATGTTTTCTTTCTAAGAATTTTATTTCTGTCTAAAATCTAAGTTTATTTTTAATAGTTTACTGTTTGCTACAGTATTTTCAACCTTGAGTTTTTAATTTGCTTAAATATAATGAACACAGTTACTTTATAATTGGTTAAGTGAAGTGAGAGTTGCTCAGTCGTGTCTGACTCTTTGTGACCCTATGGACTATAGTCCATGGAATTCTCCAGGCCAGAATACTGAAGTGGGTAACCTTTCCCTTCTCCAGGAGATCTTCCCAACCCAGGGATCAAACCCAGGTTTCCTGCATTGCAGGTGGATTCTTTACCAGCTGAGCCACAAGGGAAGCCTAAGAATACTGGAGTGGGTAGCCTATCCCTTCTCCAGCAGACCTTCCTGACCCAGGATTTGAACTGGCGTCTCCTGCATTGCAGGTGGATTCTTTACCAACTGAGCTATCAGGGAAGCCCATTTGTACCTGCTGATTCTAATATGTTAATTCTTTTTGTTTGTTTCTGGTTTCTACTATTTTTACTGGTTCTTGCTCATGATGCCATATTTCATTATGTCACTTTTTATTTGAAAAATTACTTTTGGGGAGTCTTTGGGGTCTGGAATGAATGTGTGTATTAATTTCCCCAAGCAAAATTGCATTTTTGCTGTTGATGTTCACTACCTGTCTGGAACCACTTTGGGCTAAGTTAAAAACTTAAGGTGTTTTGGATACCCAGGTCAAGAAAATTTGGGTTGCAGTTCTATGTGGTGGCTGACTTTGAGCCAGTTTCTTAGGAACAGGATCCTTCCCCTGCCTTCCCTCACCTTTGCCTTTAGTACCAAGGCAGCTTTCTTGAGAGTCCTCTAGGTGTAAGAGAAGTTGGGTGGGAATTTAGCACCTTATGTTGAGAATGTAGAACTTAAGGGTTCAAGGTTTACAGTGGGATTGGTTGCCTGTTGGATTCCCTATCTTTGACAGGCCTAGACTTTGTTTTCATCTTGAATTTAAAAGCTAATATTACTCTTTTGCTCTTAGTTCATGTTCAAGGCTCTGGGTTATCTATCACCACATAGCTTACATATAAAAACCTTTTTTTTTAGCATTCTCTAATTGTATTTGATTCCGCAGGAGGAATAGGAGCAAATCTCACCTATATATCTTCTTTTTGCTAAGCTAATTATAGGCCACAGACATCCTCTTTTTTTCTCTGCTTCCCTGGATATAATATTCCAGAACATTTTAGTAGTTATTGTGCTTTGGGATTCTAAATCTGATTTAGGGTCCTGAGAGCCATGGGTCTCAGAATCTTAGGAGACTCTGTTATCAGAGTTGGCTTGTAGGATCATGGAAATTCTAGACCAGTATAGCACAGGGAAATTTTTTAGTGAGTTTTATTTAAGTTTGAAAAAATTTCTGCACCATAGCCACATTTCATAGATTCAAAATCATCTGCTGCTGCTGCTAAATCACATCAGTCGTGTCCGACTCTGTGCGACCCCATAGACAGCAGCCCACCAGGCTCCCATCCCTGGGATTCTCCAGGCAAGAACCCTGGAGTGGGTCGCCATTTCCTTCTCCAGTGCATGAAAGTGAAAAGTGAAAGTGAAGTCGCTCAGTCATGTCTGACTCTTAGCGACCCCATGGACTACAGCCTATCAGGCTCCTCGGTCCATGGAATTTCCCAGGCAAGAGTACTGGAGTTGGTTGCCATTGGCTTCTCTGCAAAATCATCTGAGCCTCTTTTATTACCATAGAATCTAGTTTTCATGACAGGTAATAGTTATCTTATGAATATGTTAGAAGCAACTCTAAAGCAAACCTTTGCGGACCATTGTTTCATTTTTTGCCGTAAAAGTGTAATATCCTTACGTACTTTCAGCCTCTAGGGGATACAGAGTGTTCTGTAAACACTTAAATATTTCTAGGTAGATCTGAGCTCTACTTGAGATTGTTGCTATGTTCAGATTTAGATAAATTATATAATCATATCTTTTAACTAGGGGGAATGTAAAAAATGAAATGTCCAAAGACGAAAGGGAAGATTATCATAGAGTGGACTTGAGGTAAGAAAATGTGTGGCTGATAAAGATCTAGTGCTGGAAAACAAAGGGAAATGACACTCTTCCAAAGATTTGATTGCACACCTCTACTGTTAAAATGGGGAACCTGGAATAGTTTTTAGTTTGGGTTCAAGCCCTCCATTTTCTTTTTCCCTCCTTCCTTCCCTCCACCTCTCTCCTTCCCTCCTTCAAACCCTGCCCCCATACACACTCCATACACATTCACACTAACCACTCTTAGCCAAAGTGTGTTGGTTCTGTCCTCGCTTTTGACAGTGGAGGTTCACAAGTTGGAGAACTGATATACTTACCACCCAGGGAGTTAAGTAACCTATGACCATGGCACATCGTTACTAGGAAAGAAGTAGGATTGACTCTCCCAAGTGTATTAATAGAATATAGATCTAATGACTTTGATAGGGCATTAGAGTACCTTTCTCTTCCACCTGAATTTCCTTTTGTCTTCCTCCAACCTTTTCTTAGGAATGTTTGATTTTAACTACCTGAAGGCCATGTGGATTATGGTAATTCCTATGAACAGGAATTTAGCACTTATGCTTGATTATCATGTAAGAACAGTAATTATGACTTTTAATGATTATGACATTAAATAAATGTCAGGTTACTATTGTAAACTTCATATAATTATGGTATTTTATCACTCATGGATGCAATTTAAAGAAGTTATTGCTCAGCACTATAGCAAGAGCATCAATTTAAAAAAATCAAATAATTTACTGCAGAAACTATAGTAGTATGTTTTCCTTATATATAGCTATATAGTATTTAAACTGTGATTCTAGGTAGAGAACAGGAAACTAACCTTCTGTTGCCCTCAGGAAGCCAAAGGAGTAGACAGAAGAGAAAGTATGTTGTTGCCTTTGCCCATGAAGAAGCCATCACCATTCTTATTTTTCGCTGTTAATTTTGATATTGAAATGTACTCTAGATTTTAAAATAATTTTTTTCTTGAAGTAATACGTGTCAGTTTGAGCATTTTTGAAATATGTATTTTCAGAGTTGAGAGCTAAACTCAGTGGACATTGAGAATATTTAAGTAGATCACAGTTAAAATCTGAAATGTTAGTACATTAAACTATTACACTTTTGTAAGCTAAACAAAGATAAGTTGAAGTTTGTGTGGTTGATGTACTGTGGTGCTATCCTTTGGGTGATGGCTGTGGTTTGGTTTTGTTTTAAATACTGAGAAAACTGTACTAAATTTGTTATGATTATTGGATAGTAAACACTAGGTGGCGCAATTGTTTAAGGACCGTATAGTGAATTATTTGGAAGTTGTGAGGGTTTTTTTTTGGTTTTTAGGGAGCTGGGAGGATGAAATTAATATTCTGACTTGAGGAATATTCTGACTCTTTGGAAATGAGAATTCTCAAAATTTTAAAGTGAACATGTTCTGGGGTTAAAATGGGGGCCTGTCTTAAAATTTAAACAACAAAGATCCCAAAGTATTTGTATACTCTTTATATTGTCTTTTAAAGCTCAACTAACTACAGAAGAGGAAGAAAAAAAAAACAAAAGCAGAAAAGAAAACTAATCTAATTTGGTTTTCTATAAATATTTAAATATTGAATTGCTTTGTGACTGCAGTTAAAACAGGCCAACCCTTTACTATTTCAAGTCATTCTAAGATGCCATAGGACTTGAACAATTATCTGTAATAATATATTTCATCATATCAAGTGACTGTTGATCAGTCAAAACTAGACAATAGCTTTCCTTTTGGCATTTTTTGTCTTCTTTTATCCACTTAAAAAAAAAACCCTTGCAAATTCCTGTGTAAGTTCAGGTCATTAAATTATTAAATTGAAGATTTAGTTTCTAAAATGAAAAGTAATTATTGTTGATTTACTTGTATATTAAAGAGAAGAAAATAGTTCTCTACAGATAATTATTTAAAGCCTTAAGTCTTATTCTGAAAGTTATTTTTCCTTTTCGCTTCTTTTCCACTTTGAGATACAGGGTTTTTTTGTTTTTTTTTTCCTTTAAAATAATTAATTTATGTCTTCCAGCAATTTAGTGAATAATGTTTCAGTTACATTCATTTTTAAAAGTCAATATTTTGGAAGTACAAAGTGAAGCCATCTTACCATTTTACCATTTTAAAAGATTCACGAATAATCACAGAAAAATCAGAGTCAGTGTTAAGTACTTCAGTAGGCTCATAACTAATAGAATTACACAACCTGTATGTGCATTGTTACTCTTTTCTGTGACTCATATATCCTCTGTCAGAGCTATATAAAAATGACTGTATATCTCAGTAATGTAATGAAACAACATAGAATTTTAAATTTTTTACAAACTTATTTTCCATTTGCAACTATTCAGAAATTACGTTATTAGAAATTTAAATTTATATCATATGGAATTCTTTCCCTTTAACATTTATAATAATACTTCTCTTTGTATCACTTTTAGTATTTTTCTTTTGAATCTTTGACATTTCAAATTTTGACCAAATTGTGTATTACTTATTTCAGAATATCTTCAAGCTTCTTTATAATGTATAATACCAGGTAGGCTATTATCAGTAATTGGCAGAGGAGGTTCATAAGGCAGAGTCGTTTTCTTTTTGTGAAACAGGAGGATATATGTGCACAGACTCACACACACACACACATCAGAGATGGTTTGGGATTACTTTGTAAGTCCAAGTGGTTGGACTGTGGCTAATTGGATGATCTATATGGTTATTTAAAATTAATTTTCAGTCTCCTTTGTAACTTTTGGAACATAATATGTTTTGAGTAATGTAAACCAGTGTTAGATAAATTATCATGGAAACAACTTAAATTATTTTAAAATCTAGAGTACGTTTCAATATCAAAATTAACAGGGAAAAATAAGAATGGTGATGGCTTCTTCATGGGCAAAGGCAACAACAAAAAAAATCACTATTTTTTGTAGTAGTTGGCAGCCTTTATAGAATGACTTGCTGCTCTCGTAGATATATACATTATCGCAGTTGTCACTATTTAATGGCACCCATGTTAGTTAGCTACATTAGCCAGGGGGCTAAATAGCTATGAAAATGGGAGTAACCTTTGACCTCAGAAATGGTTCTTTTAAAAGAGGATTGAAACATTGGTGATAGGAAATTTGAATTGCTCCTGCAGCTGCACTGTTTGTTCTGTGAATACTTAATTTACTTTGGAGCTATACTTTTTCTTCTCAATCTGTCAGTCAGAAGCATCAAATTCACTTCAGGAAGGAAAAAAAATACTTCCTTCCCAGGTCTGTATTATTGAATGCAGTATTCAGGCTTCAAACAGTTTCATTTAGGTCGTACACATATAGTCTTCAGAATGGGAATCCTCACATTTGACACGCTCTGTTAAATATATAGCTCATTCAGACCCTATCCAAGGTATTGTTATTCAGCCAGTTATTTTGGATAATCCTTTTAATGACTGTAACTCAACTTATCAGCTAGGTAGAAGACTGGTAGAGTATGGAGATATATACATGTGGGGTGTGTTTGTTGGGGGGATATGTATATATATTATTGAAGTATAAATATGTATGTATGTGCATACACATATAAATTTGTTAAGGCTTTGTAAGTAATTTGGATTTTGTATTATATATGTACATATTTATTTAGATGTTTGAAAGATAAACTGTGCAAACTTTATATTTGATACGGAATACGCATTAGGGTAGTGGGATTGCTGTGACTGATTCTGTTTTCGGCTGATGAACATTTGGCTGAAAGAGATGTGAAAGTGATGATGAAAACAGAATCAAGTTAGTCTGTGGTTTCATTAGTTTGAAGTTATTAGGTAGTATGGCTTTTACTCAACTCTTCTATGCTTATTTTTAAACATTGAATAATACATTTGTCAGTAAGAGAATGAGGGGGAAGAAAAGGGCAGAAACCCAGCAATGCTGCTTTAACACCCACTGAGGCAAAAATGAAACATTTGCTATGTATTTTAATATTTATTCCTCTATTTTTATAATGTTAAATGATTTTGAAAAAACAAGGGAGAAAATTGTGGTAAAAAGCAAAATTTATGAAAATAATCTTTCATATGAAAGAAATGAGTTTTTAATATTATATTAGTATAATTAAGAATAACATGAAGTAAAAAAATGTATGATGGTAACTTTATTACACACTGTATTGAATTATAAATTCTGACTGAGCACTGTCTGCATACAGTTTTTAAAAATTAAAGTGTTACTTACATCCATTTGAGTTAAAAGCTTATTAAATCAAAATGGGATCAATTAAAAACTGAAATACAGAATTTAATCGTGTTCTAACTAGAAAAACACGTAGTTCTAGCATTCGGCTTTTCTGCACTTCATATTTACCATAAGCAATCATGTATAGAGATACGATTATTAGAATATATAATATGGAACATACTCTTTACATGTTTTCTGGTTCACTGTTAGCATTTCTTTATGTGTGAAGGGCTAGCAGTGTCTTTTGCAAGCACCAAGTTCATTCTTTAACCAACTGTGAGAGGGGGTTTCTGTATCAACAAGCTGCCGTCTCTACTCTCTTTACTTGAATGGTGTACATAATGGTCTGCTCTGAAAGTGAACACATTATATAGTGAATTTTCTGAATTCCTTACTTTCTTTTAATTGATCAGATTAATTTGTTTACATTAGCTGTTAATACTGACTTTGTAAGAGTTTAAATAACCTAACTGTAAAAGAAAAACATTTTAATGTTTTGGAAGAGTTTTAAGAGATGCCAAAATATTTATGTCTCCCGTATGAAAAATAATTGGTAAATTAAATGCTACTTCTTAATATAGAAAATTAATTTTTTTCTTGAATAGAACTGTGTAGACCATCTTCAAGCCACCTTTAAATCATACAAAACACAATTTTTGTATAGTTTTTCAAAGTCTAGCTGTTTTTTAAAATGTAATTGCTTTTCAAAGTAATACTTATTACAAAGCTCCTAGAACATAAACTTTTAATAGAATATCTTGCTTCTGTTTAGAATACCAATAAATATGATGAAATTGTTTAACTGTTTAAGAAATTAAGAATACATCTCCTGAGTCACTCAAGAAATTATTTTTTTATCTACCTATTTGTCCATTTATTTATAAGTTAATTATAATACTTAATAGAATTATTATTTCAAATTCTTCAATTGCCTGTAGATACTACTAGAAAGAAATATATTAATAAAAAATTAGTATGACAATACTTGGAGTAATCAGTTTCACTAGAATTTTTTTTTTAACCATTGTTTATGGAACAGACCTTAGCACACTCAGATTATTCTGTATTACAAAAGCTTTGGCACTGTGAAAGAATTCTATCTACTTTCACCTTATAATGTCTGTACAGTTTTTACTGCAAATGTAAAGAGCTCCTTTCTGTTTCAAAAAATTAGCCAGATCGCAGTGATACAATACAGTTTTCTAGATAGATATAAATTGTGAGTTTACTGTCTTAGAAGAAAATACACGTTGATTTAAAAAAAGATAATAATTGCATATATTTGGGAAAAGTTTACATTTTAGGTTTCTTTGAAATACTTTCGCAACAGATGTTGAAACAATTTTAACAGTTTATTAAAAGCTCTAGGAGGATTGGGTTCAAGAACTGCAAAGGGAAAAATTGAGAAAAGTCTGAGAAAGACAGCAGCCCATGAATTCAAATGACTAACACTATATTGCTTTGAAAATATCTGCACTAATCACAGATAGTGGTTGTATCATACCTCATGTGATTTTCAGAACAAAATAAAAGCAACAAATTTCTGTAAATAAGTTATTTTTCTAAAATGTTTCTTCAATAGAAGTGACAGGATTCTGACTCTGAGAACCATTAGATGGTGAAATTCTATCAGGCTAATTCCATCTTTTCTTTTAGCTTTATTACATTAAAAAAACATGAACCCTTATAATTGTTGAGTTCTTGTCAGTTTGGAAATACAAGTCATAATAATATATACTTTAAAAATATTTTCCTTGAATGATACGTGAATGAATGTTTTTAAAAGAGGTGTTGACACCAATGATACTTACTCATATTAAGCTATAAAGAAAATATGCAGAATGATATAGTACATTTAAAACAGGCTTATATTAGTAATATATGCTAAAATTGTTGGGTTATAGAAAACATCTTCATAGCTGGATGACCTTGCTTATATAAATTTCTTTCCATTTGAATACTCAAAACAATTTGTCAAAAGAACATTTTTTCTTTTGAAGTGATAGTTTAAAATATTTTAAAATGGTAAAAAGTTCTAAACTCATATGGATTACAGCATATTAATTACAGCATGGGTTAATCCCCTGGTGGCTCAGTGGTAAAAAATCTGCCTGTCAATGCAGGAGACATAGGTTCAATCCCTGGGTTGAGAAGATTCCCTAGAGAAAGAAAATGGCAACCCACTCCAGTATTCTTGCCTGTAAAATTCCATGAACAGAGGAGCCTGGCGTGCTGCAGTCCACGGGGTCACAGAAGAGTCAAACAGAACCTAGCGACTAAACAACAAAAAGCGGTTCTATAATAGTCACATTTCTCTTGTTTTTCTACACTATCATATTAATCAATCATTTTGTATGCAACGAGTCAATTTTTATTTTAATATCTTAGTTGGAATTCTGTAGATCTAATTTTATAATTTTACATTAGTTTAAATAATATAGTTAACACTAATTTACAAATACTTGGTCATATGTAACTGAGGGATTGATAATATTTTACTTGTTTAAAGGCAGAGTCCTAGATTGCATGACTCTTGAGGTTCTTTTCTGGTATTTTGAGGTGTATGTTTATAATTCAGATGATGGTCTTTGAAATTTAAGCCTTATTTTAACGTGTCTGAAATTTTTTCAAAAATTCTTGTTTTTCTGAGCCTAGTATATGGTGATTACAATTTTATTAGGCCCAGATTTTGGCATTGGGAGACTTTATTTATTTTAAAAATTTTATTTATTTTTGACAGTGCTGGGTCTTTGTTGCTGCCCAGGCTTTTTTCTCTAGTTGCAGTGACCTAGGGCTACTCCCTAGTTTGCGATATGTGTGCTTCTCATTGTGGTGACTTTTTTGTGGTGGAGCATGGGCTCTAGGGCATGTGGCCTCAGTAGTTGTGGCTTCTGGTCTCTAGAGGACAAACTCAATAGTTGTGGCATACTGGTTTAGTTGCTCTGCAGCATATGGGATCTCCTGGACCAGGGATCAAACTGGTGTCCTATGCATTACAGGGGGGATTCTTAACCACTGGACCACCAGGGAAGCCCTTGGGAGTGTTCTTTTTTAGCAAAGATAAGGCATTCCTTCATTCATTCATTTGACAGCACATATTTATAAAACATCTGGTATGTTTTATATGAGTAAGTAAGTTACCTATCACTGCTCAAGTTGCTTATATTCTGGTGGTGGAAACAGATAAGTAAATAAGTAATTAAAATGTAAACATACAGGTTGATGAGTGCCATGACTGGGGAAAGTACAAAGCACTCTGAAAGTACATGTGATGGCATTAGGTTTAACTGATGAACCAACTGTTAGTGGAGCCTGGTGTTGGGGGAAGCTTCCTGGAGAAAGTTTTGGCTGGTCTGAGGCCTAGTGTGTGAAAGAGTTAACCAGATGAAGTATTCCAAGAGAGAGAGAGAGAAGTGGGGATAGTTAAGTGTGTTTCATATGAAATCACTGTCTGTGGCAAGGCAAGGAGGAGTTGAAGAACTTGGTAAGACTTACGGGACTCTTAAGACTTCAGTGTTCAGAGACAAAGCTTAACCTTTGAGTAAGGACCATTTCATGCATGGTCTTTGTATTGTTGAAATTTCATCCTTGATGCAATGGGAAGTCATTAAGGCATTTCAGAGAAGTAACATGGTTATTATTACTGTTTGGAAGGATTGCACTGGCAGCACTATGGAGAATGAATTGGAAGGAGTGAGATTAGAAGCAAGGACATAATGTGAGGATTTTCTGAGTAATTGTTTGAGGTGCATTAGAGTCATAAACTTTTTTTGGTAGCAGTAGAGCTGGAGAGAATAGATGAATTTATGAAATATTTAGTAAGAACTGTAGGGTTGGTGATTGATGGCATGTGAAGGCTTGTGGAAGAAATAGCAATAAAAGTGACACCTAAATTTCTGACTTAGGTAACTAGGTGGATAGTGCTTCCATTCAATGTGATTGGAACCATAGAAGAAGTCTGAAAGGGAAGAAAATGAATTCAGTTAGAGAAATGGTGAACTTAAAGTTAATGTGAAATATTGCATGGAGATGGCCAGTAAAAAAGTTGGATATTATATAACCAGATGCCCAGGGGAGAAATGGGAACTAGTAACTAAGAGACATCAGCATGTAGGTAATAATTAGAGTTGATATGGTGTTTTGAAGGGAGGATATAAAGAGAAGAGAGCAGGATCCTGGAAGGACACTGAGGAACCCAACATTTACAAGATGGTTGGTCTGCAGACAGTGACTGCAGCTGTGAAATTAAAATACACTTGCTGCTTGGAGGAAAAGTTTTGACAAACCTAGACAACGTATTAAAAAGGAGAGACATCACTTTGCCAGCAAAGGTCCATATATTGAAAGCCATGATTTGTCCAGTAGTCATGTATGAATGTGAGAGTTGGACCATAAAGAAGTCTGACACCGAAGAATTAATGCTTTCAAACCAGGGTGCTAGAGAAGACTCTTGAGAGTCGCTTGGACAGCAAGGAAATCAAATCAGTCAATCCTAAGGGAAATCAACCCTGGATATTTATTGGAAGGACTGATGCTGTAGCTTCAATACTGGTCATCTGAAGCAAAGAGTTCACTCATCCTGTGGCTGGGGAAGATTGAGGGAAGGAGGGAAAGGGGATGACAGAGGATGAGATGATTGGATGGCATCACTGACTCAATGAACATGAGTTTGAGCAAGCTCTGACAGTGAAAGACAGGGAATCATGGCATGTTGCAATCCATGGGGTCTTTTTTTTTAAATTTTTTTTCCCATTTATTAGTTGGAGGCTAATTACTTTACAATATTGTAGTGGTTTTTGCCATACATTGACATGAATCAGCCATGGATTTACATGCATTCCCCATCCCGATCCCCCTTCCCACCTCCCTCCCCACCCCATCCCTCTGGGTCTTCCCAGTGCACCAGCTGTAAGCACTTGTCTCATGCATCCAACCTGGGCTGGTGATCTGTTTCACCCTTGATAATATACATGTTTCGATGCTGTTCTCTCAAAACATCCCACCCTCGCCTTCTCCCACAGAGTCCAAAAGTCTATTCTGTACATCTGTGTCTCTTTTTCTGTTTTGCATATAGGGTTATCATTACCATCTTTCTAAATTCCATATATATGCATTAGTATACTGTATTGATCTTTACCTTTCTGGCTTATTTCACTCTGTATAATGGGCTCCAGTTTCATCCATCTCATTAGAACTGATTCAAATGTATTCTTTTTAATGGCTGAGTAATATTCCATTGTGTATATGTATCATAGCTTTCTTATCCATTCGTCTGCTGATGGGCATCTAGGTTGCTTCCATGTCCTGGCTATTAAAAACAGTGCTGCGATGAACATTGGGGTGCACGTGTCTCTTTCAGATCTGGATTCCTCGGTGTGTATGCCCAGAAGTGGTATTGCTGGGTCATATGGCAGTTCTATTTCCAGTTTTTTAAGAAATCTCCACACTGAGTAATTTTAAGAAATCTCCACAAAGAGTTGGACATGACTTAGCGACTGAACAACAACAAATCTATCAGTAGACTGTGTTAGGGCAAAGAGACATTCTTTGGAGAGGTTATTAAAATAACCCAGGAAAGAAGTGGAGGGCCTGAACCAAATCAAACCTTAGTGTGGGAGAGGGCATAAAATTAATATAAATGAGACCAAAAAAAACCAAACAAAAACAAAACAGTGTTTCCCAGCTGATGAAAGGGATAGGGTAAAAAGGAAGTGTTCATTTCTAGTTTGCTTTTTCCCCCTTTTCATCAGAGTGACAATATCTAAAACCACTTTTGTTAAATCTCCCGTAGTTCTCCCTGCCTCACTCAGCAGACGACATCCTTTCAATTTTCATTAGAAAAAATAAGACATTAAGCTTTAATGTCTCACTTTTTCCCTTCCTGCTTCACATCAAGAACTATGAAGAGTCTGAGATTTTACCTTACTTGCAAATTAAAATGTTAGCCTGCCAACTTCATAGATGCTGATAGAAAATATACAACTCCTGGGTCAGAGATGAAGTACAGTTTACTCATAGTAATAAGAGTAGTTGATGTATCAGAATTTTGAGGCTGGTTCCCTGAACCCCAGGGCTTCCTTCATAGCTCAGTTGGTAAAGAATCTGCCTGCAATGCTTGAGACCTTGGTTCAGTTCCTGGGTTGGGAAGATCCCCTGGAGAAGGGATAGGCTACCCACTCCAGTATTCTTGGGCCTCCCTTGCAGTAAAGAATCTGCCTGCTATGAAGGAGACCTGGGTTTAGTCTCTGAGTTGGGAAGATCCCCTGGAGAAAGGAAAGGCTACCCACTCCAGTATTCTGGACTGGAGAATTCCATGGACTGTACAGTCCATGGGGTTGCAAAGAGTCAGACAAGACTGAGCGACTTCCACTTTTACTTTCCCTGAGCCCCATTTCCCTTAGGTGAGATGAAGCAACTCAGGTGACCACCTGTGTGTGCAGTGGGTTACATCAGAGGAAAGGAGCCCTGAGCCTAAGGAACCCAACCTCTTATGCCTGCTCTTTGCCCCATGAGAGACATTATCTCATTTTCCAGGATTATTTGCTGTCTTTGAAAAGACAGTCTAGAACAAAAGGCATTCTGTGCCTCTCAAGGAAACATGAGACACTTATGGAAAATTGTCTCCTAACATCTCAAAATACATCTTAATTATCTTTCTTTCATTCCCATGTACCTCAAAAATAAGTTATTTCTTTTCATGTCTAGCACCTCGACTTTGCTGTTGATGCTGTTTCTCTTGCCTTCCTTGAGACATTGTGTCATTGGCTATGTCGTCTTTCCCAGATCTTCATTCATCAAATATTTACTGAATATTCATGGTACAGTGGGGAATACTACAGAACAACTTTATGTAGCATTTATGCTTGCTGAGGAACTCAGACAAGTAAGCAAAAAAAAAAAAAAAGATAATATTAGAATAGAATGAGCTCAGTACAGCTCAAAACAATGATGTGACAGAAACTGGGAGGGAGCTATTTTATAGATGGTCATTGAAGAAGATATTTAGGAAGAAATGACATTTGCACAGAGATCTGAATCATGAAAAAATCAGATTTCCACATTAAAAGAACAGCAAATACAAAAGCTTGAAGTAGGAATAAGCTTGACATTTTTTGAGGAACTGAAAGTTCATATTTCTTGGAGTATATTAAGTTGAGGAAAGTGGTAAATGATGAATTTGAAGAGGTAGATCATGGCAAGATTGATATCTTTAACCGTTGTTACTCCACTACATCTTTCTTCTTAATTTCTAGATATTCTAGGGCCTTTTCACTTTCTAAATCACTTTTCTATAGATGCCACTACTTCCTTTTCTTTTCCAAATTCTTTAAAATAGGGAAAGAATAATATCTATTGAATAAAAATGGTGTCATTAAAATTGTGAGGAAGTCCTCAGAGATAGAAAGCAGAAGACTGGAAAAGGAGTATCCAGAATGACAAAAAGAAAATAACTGTGCGTGAAAGGGGAGCTTCAGAACTTTCAAGTTCTTGGTGGTAGGGTAATTATTTAAAAGTCTATATCTTGATCATGCACACACACATGCTCTGTCTCCCTCCTATTCCTCCCTCTCTCTCCCGTGTGTGTGTGTGTGTGTGTGTGTGTGTGTGTGAGCAGTGTCATTTACCAGTTGTTGCAATTCAAAAGCTGTATGTAAGGTAAACAGCCTATCTCAGAAAGGCTTCCAATGTGGCTGTGGGTGCATGAGAAAAGAGTAGAAAATGAAATGACCTGGGAGAACTTAGCTATATTACAGACATAGACAGGAGGAAAAATAAAAGCAAGGCAGTCTTGCCCAGAGGGAAATACATTAGAGTACTCTATCATCACAGTTACAACTCTTCTCTGATTTTGCCAGTTGGGGCCTCTTCAGCTTGCTTCTGTGGGTTAGCCTGCACATCTTGTTTGTTTGTTTGTTTGTTTGTTTAGCCTGCACATCTTAATGTGCCCAAAGCCACTGTCACACCAACAGTCATCCCTCATGTACAAGAAAGATCCTGGATGGGGGAAACAGAGCTCTATGACTGGAGAGAAAACCTGAGTCAGCTGCGTGTACTCATGAGCTTAGGTCTTCATTTACAAATAAATATAAAGAGGGAGCCAGGGATCATCAGACACTTAATAAAATCCACAGCAGGAAACGAGATGAACAGACAACTGATTCGTGAAGCAATTCAAGGAACAAAAAAGCATATAAAATGTTTAAATCTGTAACTTTCGAGAGATTTCAGAAGATAAAGGAACAAGAACAGGCTACTATCTAAAAGAAGCAATGAGAGAAAGAGGTCTTTGAAATTAAAAATGTGATTTGTTAAAATTACAATATGTATTTATATTTTTGAGGAATAAAACAATGTAACAAATTAGCTACAGACTGAAATAGTAATCCGAAGGTAAAATCAAAGATATGTTCTTAAAGAGCAGAATGTAAACAAGAAGTTGAGCCATAGAAGGTCAATCCAGGCAATGCAATACAGGTAGAAATTGATAACTACAGGATGTTCTCCCTTCTCCCCTCTGCTGCCATGTAACCATTTGGTCTTGAGGAACTGTTGGTATTAGTGGTGGGAGTGGATTCCTGGACCTTCAACTGGAACATCTCTGCTTTTCCAAGTTTTATATTGGAGTTATGTGCAATATTTTCTCCAAGGAAAAAGTGTTTTGCCAGGAAAAAAAAAATGTTTGAAAAACTATTGATACATGGGATAAAGTTCAGGCCTACTGTGTTTTATTCAAGACTCTTTACAGTTTTATTCAAGGCTTTTTACAGTTTTACCCTAACTTGTTTTTCTGAGGGGAGTGAAGAGAGCTTATGTAGAAAAAGTAGGGGCAACTCACACAGGGTATGTAAGTTAGTATAAAGACTTTAAAACATGCAGTGAGAAGCTTATGGCTCAGATGGTAGAGAATCTGCCTACAATGTGGGAGACCTGGGTTCAATCCCTGAGTCAGAAAGATTCCTTGGAAAAGGGAATGGCAACCCACCTCCATATTCTTACCTGGAGAATCCCATGGACAGAGGAGCCTGGCAGGCTACATACAGTTCATGGGGTCGCAAAGAGTCGGACATGACTAAGTGACTAACAGTTTCACTTTCAGACAAATAAAATGACCTAATTTATATATTTTAAAATATTTTTATTAAATATCATATTTATATCTTGTGCATAATATTAAAGTTAAAATATTTTAATATTACTATTAGATATGTATTATAGAGGCTCAGAAGTTCAAAAGAGAGACCAGTCAAGAAAGCTATTGGAATGCCCCAGCCAAGATAAGATGGTAGTTTAAACTAGAATAATGATAACCAAGATGGAAAGAAGTAGAAAGGTTGGGATATGTTTGAGATGGAGCCAAAAAGGGAAAAGAACACATGACAGTGGTGACTGATAGGAAAACTTATTGTTTTTCTTTTCTTTTCCTTTTCTTTCACTCTCCCTGCCTCTTTCCTTCCCACACTCTGGATGCTCACCCCTATTTCCCTGTCTCTTTCAGTAAAACTGAGCATTTCTGTGTAGCCAGAGTGTACTTTATGTTGTTGAGAAAGGGAGGAGAGTTGGTGATAAGAAGATTGGAAAAGTTGCCCTCATTCAAATTTATTACTCATATATTTAATAAAAGGCTAGCAGACCTTAAAAAATAAACATTGGGCATCCTTATAGTTTCCGCACATCAGATATTCAGAGTGGCATAGCTGAACTGTCCTGGCTGAGGATCTTTCACGAGGTTGCAGTCATCTGAAGGCTGGCCTGGAGCCGGTGGATCTAAGTCTCAGGTGGTTCGTACACATGGCTGGCAAGGGATCGCTGGGTGTTTGTGAGAGGCTGGCTGTTCCTCCCATAACTTTGTTTTCATAGGCTGTTTGAGGGTCTTTGCAGCATGGTGGCCGGTCACACCCCCTCCTCTGGCCTGGGGTGATGGGTGTCTGTGAAGGAAGACTTGGCTTTTGAAGGGCTAGAGCAGCTGGAACACTCGGTAGAGCAGTCAGAACTTAAAAAAAAAATTGTTTTAAATACCCCACAATGAAAGTAGCACATAGTGACAAAATGATGGGTTTTGAAATTAGAAACGTGTGTGTTAAAAGTATATCTCTGTCACTGTTGTGCTTTGTAAAATAGAGTAATACTTCTTCCTATGGTTGTTGTAAAGTCTAAATGAGAAAATGAATATAAAGCATTTAGCATATGGTAGGTGCTCTTTAATTAGATGAGAACTTTCTTCTCTCTCCTTGATCAAACATAAAATGAATAACACTAAAACCTTGGAGATTTTCCAGACTTGGTGAGGAACAAGTAAATGTAATTTCTAAAGGCAAATTACACATATATCCTTACTGGCATTATCAGTGATTTAGATGTGGGTGGTTAACAACACACAACACAAATGTAGTTTTCAGGAATGGACCATTGTACTGTAACAGTGTTAAACCTTTTATTGAGTATCTTTAATGGAAAGTACTTTTGAGTGAGCCACATATTGGATAATTTGTAACAAAGTCACACCATAAAACTTAGGTTTGAAATAACTAAATCATGTCCAAACATCACTTTCATAAATTAGATAACTTTCATGAGTGTAAATTGGGATGCTCATGAAAAGAGGATGCATAGTTACCAGTGTTCGTGTCAAATCCACCATTTATTTGTATTATCTGTGCTGCTTTATAAATAAAGAAATTATTTGCAGTTAACGTATGTCACCTACATTTCCTTTATTGGAAAATAACTGACACATAATATTTATTAACTCCTGAAAAAAATAGCAAACCCTGCTTTGAATGCTTAGGTACCTTCTCATTGACTGGCACCGTCTGTGACAAATGTTGAATTGCACTGTTTACAGACACACAGCTGCAGCCTGAGTTGGCAACAAAACCAATTGATGCTGTGCCCCTTGCAGCCCTGGCCCTGTTTCCTCTAGAAAGGAGGACATGGGAAGAGAGGTTGCAAATATGAGTGATAAAAATAATAGTTTATGTCTCTTTTATCTTTAAAACAAACAAACAAACAAACAAACAAAAAAACACCTCCCTCCATGTTGAAACTCCTCTAGCTACCACCCTCTCTCTCCATCCACATTTGTGGGTTTAACTTTGTCATTGGCTTCTAACCCCATCTTTTCATTTTAGGTCTCACTCCTGAGCTACGTATCTCTGTTTGGATGTTTAAGGTCTGCCTAAAGCTTTAAGTTAGGCTGATACTCCACAGAATATGCATCTCCTAAATAGTAATTGGTAGCTGTGGGCAGCCTAGCCATGTTGCATGTATTTTAAAATGCCTGGTGACATAATGGAATGTCACAAAGTCAAAAGTGGTAACTTATCCCAGAAGAATCTTAGTTGTATTTTTAATAGAAAATATTCTTTTATAGAAAGTGCCTGTCAAAGCAATATGATTAGCTCTGTCAATGCTGTAACTGTGTGATTTTCCGTCATTTTGAAGGAGAATAGCAAGTTCTATCCGTGGGTCAGGAAGATCCCCAGGAGTGGGTCATGGCAACCCACTCCTGTATTCTTAGAATCCCATGGACAGAGGAGACTGGCAGGCTACAGTCTAAAGGGTCGCAAAGAGTCAGACACAACTGAAGTGACTTAGCACGCACACACAAAGGATGTTTACAATAAAAGCCATTAGCACAAAAGTAGGTGTGCTGTTGGGGGAATGAGGCATTTACTCATTGTTCAGTGCTGTTTCCATCTACAAATTTATACTGAATAAACTTGATGGAGGTAGGAAACTTTTTCTTTAAATCAAAATAACACATACACAGTATAAAAAATTGAGTTCTATAGACTCATAACTAACAATGGCATTCATCTTCCCAGCACTCTCCAGAGGCAACCACTTTCAGTTCTTTAGTTATTTCTTCTGGTATTAATATTTGTGGGCTTCCCAGGTGATACTAGTGGTAAAGAACCTGCCTGCCAATGCAGGAGAAGTAAGAGACTAGGGTTTGATCCATGGGTCGGGAGGATCTCTTGGAGGTGGACATGGCAACCCATTCCAATATTTTTGCCTGGAGAAGCTCATAGACAGAGGAGCCTGATGGGCTACAGTCCATGGGGTCACAAAGAGTCAAATATAACTGAGCGACCAACACACTTTTACAACACTTATTCCCTCCCACGCACACTTCCTCTCTCCTTTCTAACATAGTATACCATAATTTTTTGTTAATATTGTGTGTTTATATATTTTAACTATGTAAATAATCAAAGTTAACCATGTAGCTTACTATGATTATATTTTTCTTTTATAACTTTGTTGTTTGTGTAGTCAGTAGTTGCCTTGCCTTTTATTTGGTTATTTTTTATTGACCTATTGTTTCTTCATTAACACCTTTAGCAGAAGTGTAAATCTTCTTCTAGTAAGTTTAAATGACCAGGTAATCTATTACTTTCAATATTAGTTTTCGTTGGCAATATCCTTCCTAGAGTTCTCTGCTCTCCTGCTTCAGTCTGTATGAGATACAATTATCCCTGTAGGATTTCTCTTTATTTTTATTCCAGAACTCTTTTTTTCCCCTTGTTTTTATGTTAGATTCTTTATTTGCTGGATCTCATCATCTCTCTTGGTGTATTCCATCATTTGGTGGGACAGATCTTCTAGTAACTGCCTGAAGAATAATACGTGATAATTAAATTTTAAGATGTTGTCTCTTTTATGTCTTTATTCTAACCTCACAGTGAAATGACAATTGGCTACATATAGAATTATAGATAGAAAATTAGTTTCCTTCAAAAATTGAAAATGTTACTCCCTTGTCTTCTAACTTCTAATGTTGCTATTGAAAATTCAGATTCCTTTTATCTTGTTTAAGTGAGCAGTTTTTGCTTTATTTTCCTTCTTTTATTTATCCTCTGTGGTCTGTGATTTTTGTAATGATGTGCGTAGCGTTTGTGTCTTTTATAAATTCATTGTACTTGGTGATTTTTTTTTCAACCTGGCAAATTCATGTACTTCAGTTATGGGAAATTTTTTGAATTATTTCTTCTTTTGCTATAAATTAATTGACCACAGCTGCATGTTTTTCCCATTTTTCTTCCTGTAATTGATTTCTAGTATCATACTGTTGTAGTCAGAAAAATTACTTGATATAATTGCTGCTGCTGCTGCTGCTAAGTCAGTTCGGTCGTGTCCGACTCTGTGAGACCCCATAGACGGCAGCCCACCAGGCTCCACCGTCTCTGGGATTCTCCAGGCAAGAACACTGGAGTGGGTTGCCATTTCCTTCTCCAATGCAGGAAAGTGAAAAGTGAAAGTGAAGTCGCTCAGTCATGTCCGACTCTTCGCAACCCCGTGGACTGCAACCTACCAGGCTCCTCCATCCCTGGAATTTTCCAGGCGAGAGTACTGGAGTGGGTTGCCATTGCCTTCTCCAGATATAATTTCTATCCTCTTGAATTTACTGAGACTTGTCTTGTGGCCTAGCATATGATCTACTGTGGAGAACATTCCATATGTACTTGAAAAACACGTGTATTCTACTATTCGGGTATGGAATGTCCTGTAGCTATCCATTAAGTCCAGCTGGTCTGTTGTGCCATTTAAAGGCACTGTTTCCTTATTGGTTTTCTGTCTTGAGTGTTCGTTGACGTCAGTAGAGTGTTAAAGTCCCCTACTGTTATTGTATTATTAATTTCTCCCTTTTTGTCTGTTAATATTTGCTTTATATATTTAGGTGCTCCTGTATCAGGTGCCTATTTTGTCTGATACAAGTATTGTGCCCCTGGTTTCGGTCATTTATATTTATATGAAATATCTTTTTAAAACCTTTCACTTTCAGTCTGTGTGTCTTTAGCTCTGATGTGAGTTTCTTGTAAGCAGCATACAGATGGGCCTTTTTGTTTTGTTTTGTTTTGGTTGTACCATGCTGCATGTGGATCTTAGTTCCCTGACTAGGGCTTGAACCTGTGCCCTCTGCATTGAGAGCCTGGAATCTTAACCATGGGATCACCAAGGTAGTCCCTGGCCTTGTTTTTTAATCCAGTCAGCTACACTGTCTTTCAATTGGAACATTTAGTCCATTGACATTTAAAGTGATTATAAATAGCTATATACTTATTACCATTTTATTACTTTCTGATTTTTTAAATTCTTCTCTGTTCTTTTCTTCTTTTTGTTTCTTCCCTTGTGATTGATGATTTTCCGAAGTCTCTTAAACTGTTCTATTTTTTATTTTTCTTTTTGCTGTTCCAGTTGGGTGATTTTCATTATTCTGCCTTCCAGATCACTTATTCATTATTCTGTATCATTTGGGTCTGTTGTTTAGTCTGTCTAGTGTGGTTTTCATTTTAGCTACTGTGTTTTCAGTTTGATTTTAAAAAAGATTTTCTATTTCCTCATTAAAATTTTCACTGTGTTCATCTGTTCTTTTCCCTAATTCAGGTAGCATTCTTATTACTAATGATTTGGATTCTTTACCTGATAGATGGTTTATTTCTTTTTCATTATTTTTTTTCATGTGTTTTCTCTTGTTCTTTCAGTTAAACTAATTCCTCTGTCTTCTCATTTTCCTTAATTTTCTTTGTCTCTCTGAATTTAGGTGAAGCGGTCACTTAATTGAGGTCTTGAAGGCATGACATTTTGTGGGAGCATCCCTAAATAATATGTGTGTGCCCAGTGGCTGTGGTGAGAGAGCTAGGTTTGATGTGTGCACAAGTTTTGTCTTTCCTCAGGGTATACTGGCTGATATCACCTTGAAGGAGATGGAGCTAGGGACGAAAGTGTTAGAGCCTGAGCTAGGTGTGACCTGAGGCTTCTTTGCCATTTACTGGCCAACGCCACCCTACTGGGGACAGGGTCAGGTCCCAAGTTGCTGGAGTAGAAGCCCTGAGAGTGGGGAGTGTGTGCTCTCCCCACTTCCAGCACCAACACCCTCTCCCTAGTGTGGAGCTGCATCTCAGAGCAAGCAAAATAGTTATGAGTGCTCAGTGTAGGTCTGGGTGTGTGTTATGACAGCTTTGGCTGCAGCCGGAGTCTGGGACTACTTCTGATGTCTCTGAAAGCCAGTAGTGGCTGTTCTGCTGCTCTTACCCAGTTCAAATGCTGCAGGGACTGAGCTAGTACCATCCTTCACAACTGAGCACTCTTCTTTGCTGTGGCAGCCCTCATTCTGCCATGTGGAGCTGTGTAGCCACGCACACAGGATGGAGTGGGCATTGGACTTAGGCCGGGGTGCACGCTGGAGTGGTTATGGGAAACTGGCCAGAATCTCGTGTGGTTTTAATTTGTTTTTTTTCCACATTGTTTTGGGAGTAAGCAGGTGTGTTCATACTCTTTACTAGCAGATCCTAGTTAGTCCCACCAGCCCTCCAACCTCCAGCCCAAAGAATTCATCTTCCTGGTTGTCACATCCATAGCTGGAGTGCTCAATATGTGACTCAAACTGTTCACTCCTCAGGAGGATCTCTGCCATTGTATTCCACCCTCTTCTGTGGTTCCTCCCAGGGTCACAGGTCCCAACCTGATCTTTCTTTTTCCCCTCCTTCCTGATTGTGTGTGACTCTTTCTTATAGCCTTGGTTATACAGAAGTGTTTATTCTATCTCTGGTTTTCAGTGAGTATTACTTCACACACGGATGTATTTTTTTTTAATGTGTTTGTGGTGGGAGATGAGTTCCATGTCCCCCTGCTATACCATCTTGATTTCCCCTCCCAGCAAGAATGTTATAATAGAGAACTACCAAAGCCGCACTATATTAAATATACACAATGATTACAAGATACATACCATTTCAGTAACCATCAAATGTGAATTATGGTGATGCTGGAATTAAGAAAATACCATATATTCATGTGACTGGGTTCAGTTCAGTTCAGTCGCTTAGTTGTCTGTGACTCTTTGTGACCCCATGAACTGCAGCACACAGGCCTCCCTGTCCATCACCAACTCCCGGAGTCCACCCAAACTCATGTCCATTGAGTCAGTGCTGCCATCCAACCATCTAATCCTCTGTTGTCCCCTTCTCTTCCTGCCCTCAATCTTTCCCAGAATCAGGGTCTTTTCAGATGAGTCATTTCTTCGCATCTGGTGGCCAAAGTATCGGAGTTTCAGCTTCAACATCAGTCCTTCCAATGAACACCGAGGACTGATCTCCTTTAGGATGGACTGGTTGGATCTCCTTGCAGTCCAAGGGACTCTCAATAGTCTTTTCCAAAACCACAGTTCAAAAGCATCAATTCTTCAGTGCTCAGCTTTCTTTATAGTCCAACTCTCACATCCATACATGACTACTGGAAAAACTATAGCTCTGACTAGACGGATCTTTGTTGGCAAAGTAATGTCTCTGCTTTTTAATATGCTGTCTAGGTTGGTCATAGCTTTTCTTCCAAGGAGCAAGAGTCTTTTGATTTCATGGCTGCAAACACCATCTGCAGTGATTTTGTAGCCCAAGAAAATCAACTCTGTCACTGTTTCCATTGGGTTATATGCTAATTATTCATTTTCTCTGAAGAGGTCTCAGGTTCTGATAATGGACATATAATGTCTATTTTTGTGATTGAGAATACATTAGGTGCTATAATTAACAATTTTATTTTTTTTCTGTACTCTCTTCTTTTGACACGGTTCCATTTTATTTGCCATACTCTGATGTATCAATAATTGTATTCACTGTTTTTTATCCTCCCATCATCCCATCCCTTACTAAGCTGTTCCCTCTTCAAGTGCGAGTACTTGTTTGTTTTTTTTTTAATTCTGAATGCTTAGCACAGTGCCTGGCCCCTTGGTTGCCACTTAGTAGATGCTTCACAAATGTGGGTTGAATCAAACTGAAAATAATTAGAAGCTGAAACAGAATGATAAATTCTAAAATAATTTTCCTTAGATATTATTGAAAATAGAATCTGTGGATACTGAATATTTAGGAAAAGGCAACTGACATTGAATCATTGAATGATTATTATTTTCCACATATTTTCAAATAATTATCCCATGTACTCAGTAACTTTTTACATAAAATATGCCCTTTAAAAACAGCAAATTATTTATTAATGCACTATTGTTTGGGTTTTAGGGCAAAACATGATCATAATTTTGAATCTTCTTTATTTTTACTCTACTAATTTTTAAATATCAGGTGATAATTTCCCATTGTATTAAAGGATTATTAACATTTTAAGTCCTAAGGTGAAATTGATCCCTTCTCTGGGGACCTTGATGGTTATTCATAGGCCCTTCATTTCAGTAGGAAAAGACTGTTCTTTCCTGAGTGATCTGCTTTGGTTCTTCATTCAACCAGTTAAACAAAAATACTAAAAGTATACTAAGTAATAATGTGATTAACCATTAGTAAAGGTTAAAATAACCAATCAGGGAAGAAAGAGTGAGAAGGAGGATCTAATCACAGTATAAAAAGATTCACCACAAAATTCTTAAAAACTGTGAGCATTTAGGGCTGCTTTACATTTTTTTTTAAAAAACTTGTCATAGAGTGAGGACCCAAGAACTTGGTGAGAGCTGCTACCAAATGAGGGAAGTCAACACAGAAATAAAACTTCTCTGAGACAGTAACTTAAAAGGAGGTTAATTTATTTAACAGTTATTCAAGGCATTAATATGTCATGTTGGAGCTTATTTTTATATTATCTATGAAGCTTGCTAAGCAAATAGTATGAATACTCTTTAGTGCCTAAGAAATAGCAATTATAATCATGTTTTAGATACATCAGTTTATTTACAAATTACTGATACACCAATGAAAAATAATCCTTAGTCATTTGAATAACTTCCTTCAAGGGCTTTCTTAATCAAAATAAAGTAAATTTGGCCAGAAAATAGGTTCCATCTACATATATCTTTCACCATGGATACAAGCCTAAATTGACACCTGTCTCAGATTCTTAAGCAGAAACTTAACTAAAAGGCTTAGAACAGTGGTAGGCAAAGAAAGGTAAAGTTGGATGAGCACCACACAGATAGCATGAATGGAAATTCTAGTCCTGTTCCCTAGCAAGCTGACTGAACTTGTATAAATTATTTTACCGCCCTATGCATCAGTTTCCATAGCTGTAAATTTAGAGTCCATCAGAGTTGATGGGGGACGGTAGTGCATAAATGGACTCCTTGGAAAAACTGCTATTCCCTGCTCAGAGAAATACTTAAGTAACAAACACACACACTTTAGTACATAATTTCAGGGAGTTACGGGGAGAATTAAATAGTGAATATGAAGTACATTTAGTAGGCATTTTAAGTCACCCTTTACCTCCTCACATTGGTTCTCTAGCTTCTAAGTTTTGATAAAAGTCACAGAAAAATGTTTTTCAAGTCTCTTTGGGGAAAAAAGTTTTTAAAGTGTACAACTATCAAATTGCATGGATAATATTCCACTTTTCATAAGAAGCCATCTCTTTCATCAGTTAGTAGGATTTGTTTTTTAGAGGAGGAGGTGGCAATCTGTCATCAAAGTGTTGACAAGTGAAATCTGACAAGGTTGAGGTGGTATAGCTGCGGGCAACTTCAGGATTTTTTCACTCTCTTTCCTATTTGAAGAGAAAGGATCTCTTTTTTCATTCTTGCTCACTTTGTAATAATCTTTGATTTATATGCTTTTTAAAATAGTGACTCTAAACTGACAAATTATTTCGACAGTTAGCACTGGTTTAGATAAGAACATTTCAGTGTTCTTTTGTCTTTAACTCATCTCCTTAGGAATTCTTGAAATTCAGTTTATTTTCTCTTCAAAGTTGCATTTCTTTTCTATCTATTCAAGTGTAGCATAGAACTATATTTATGGAATTACAATCTAGAATTACTTATCATGATCACATTGCCAGCATTTCTGTATTCCCTGTCTCTCTATTGTTGTGGTTGAGATACATCCTAAAAAGAGTGAAATCCATATTTTTAAAGATCAGAAGGGTGGGTACATGTGTTGGAGATGGTGGTGAGCAAAGATTTTATGGTTGCTGTTATTACTTGCTTAGGCAAGCATACTTTTTTCCCCTAAAATGCCTGATATAAGCCATTGTGATTATTTGCAGGATCATGGAAAAAATGCACTTCAACTAGACACAAGTCTCTTTGGAATAATGGAAAATTGTGTGCAGTAAAATATTTGAAAAGAGCATCAGCAAACAAGATGTTTGTATTAACAGGAACCTAGAAAATGTCTATGCAAAGGTCAATACTGATCTTTAAATATTAGTGAAATTTAATTTGTAGCATGTAGAGAGTAGTAGAAGAGGAGGAAGCAGGCCACAATGAAGAAGCCATTGATGAGCTGTCCAAATGTCAAAACCGCTTACAATAAAGGAAGTGTTAAATTGATGTGATCTATTTACCTAAGTGAATTAAACAGTTTGAACAGTGCTCTAGAGAAATATTTTCCAAATTTAAGTATAACAGGAGATTTATAAAGATTTTTGCCATGATTTATTTTGGTAAAATGAAGAGACTCCTATTATTCTTTCTAGGTGTAGAATTTCTTCTAGCCTCTTTAAGAGAGTATGGTGCACAACTTCTCTTAAAACAGGAACCTACTGCTTTTGGCTTCGTTTAGAAATAGCATCACCTGACCAGTTGTTAGCAGCTATGAAGAGCTATCCTGGCCTTGGCACTCCTGCACCGCAATAGCTAGATTGATTTCAAAGAGTTTTCTGTGATGTCGTGCCTGATTTTTGAAAAATGTGAATTCTATGTTCTCTTATTTTCACATATAAAGATAAATTTTAAAAAGAAACATGTCTAATGTATGTAACAAAGGGTTAATATTAATGCACAAAGAATGAGATGGAGAACGCAGTAGAAAGATGGGCAAAGTAAGTACCATGGGAAATGGTAGTTTATAGAAGAAACAGTTGTTAAAAAAATACATGACATGCTGTTTGATCTCTTTAATGAATGGAAAAATGAAACTTAAAACTGCAAGTTTTTTCACCTTTTCATTTTTACCTTCCAGATTGGCAAAAATTAAAAACTTTGTTAATGTCTCATAGCATATTGAGGAAGGACGTAGGGAAAAGGGCAGTCATGTTACTGGTGGACATGTAAATTGGTACTGTCATTTTGGAGGCCAGTTTGTCAGTACCTATTAAAATATGAGGTGTGCATATTTACTTTAATAGTATTTTATTTGTAAGATGAAAATAGCCCTGAAACGAGCAGTCATGTTCATTAAGTAAATTATGATCAGTATACAATAGACTATCTGGCACCTTTTAAAAAGACAATGAGATAAATCTTTATATGCTAACAGGATATCCATGCTGTTGTGTTCAGTGAAAAAAAGCGAATTGTATGTTGAGTATGTTGAGTAAAATACTGTCTTTACTAAAATACAAAACAAATCAGGATGTATATGGACATGCTGTTAAGTACTTCAGAGTCTGGAAGGCCACCTACCATGTGTAATGGGTCCCTTCAGAGTAGGGGGGTCTTCTGGGAAGGGAATTCATTTTAACATCAAATACTTTTGTATTTCCACTTTTTAAAACAATTAGTATACATTATGATTATAATTTTAAAACCCAAGAAGACACAAAAGACCGCACAGAGTGTCTAATGGATTTAAAAGTTTCAATCTTCATTTTTTGTACGAAGATAGGTTTTTGTATGCTTTTAGGTTCTGTAACTTATAAAAATAAGGACATGATAGACAGTGTTTTCAGCATACTGCTTTGTGCTTTTGCTTCTGCCATTTAATTGCTTAGTGTTATTTATTAAATTAAAATTTTGTAACTTGAAGTATTTATTACCTTTTAGCATTTATTGACTACTCTCAGTAGATGCTAATTTTCAGATAAATATGTCCTGATTATTTAGGTTGAAAAAGTGTTCTAGATTTCTGGAGTGATCTAGATCTTTATATACTATGAGATAACATGATATAATGTAAAAAAAACTAGATACATTTAAAATAATAATTTAGTAACATTTGGAGATAAATGTTACTAAGGGAACTAGGACATTTATTTGATAACTACTGTTTGAGTAAAATTTTAGGATGAAATTTTCAGTGTTACAAGCAATTAGTTATGTAATACCGACTAATAATGTTCAGTGCTTTTCATCTTCAAAGCATTGTACAGAATTAATTAATCTTTACAGTGTTCTTAGAAATGTAGGTCAGTATCATTATCTCTGTTTTTGTAGGTGGAGAAATTGAGACAGAGAGGTTGAATGATTTGGGATAAGTTTATTATAGCCGGATTAGAATTGAGGCATTTTGGGCTCAGAGCCCAGCATTTGGAGCAGTAGAACCACACCTTCTTTAGAAGACTTAATCTTTGTGTCCTTGATAAAACTACTTCTCATGAAACCATAATGAGGTCATCTCTGTATTAAAATTCAGAAGCAACAGGTTTGATCACCATACAACCATTTAAACACACACACATCGTTTTCTCCTCCGTGCCCTTCTGGCTCGGTATCACCTCAATCTGTGTTTCCCATTGTCTCTGTGTTGGAGAATTCCCAAAATACCTATCCTCGACTTTATTTTTCTTCTGGGCTCTCCTTCAGTGGCTTAGGCCTATGGCCAGGTCAGTGGCTAGGAAAATGGAGGTTGTTGGTTGAATTAGTTGAGTCAGTTGTTGTGAACAGAATGCACTGGTCCTCTTTTACCCGCACATGATGATGGAGGTGTGCTGCTCAGTAGAGTCATGTTCAAGGCAAGGGTCATGTCTGTACAGTAAGCAGATACCCATATCATGGTGGTCACTCTGGATTCTTCCTTTTTCCTCACTTCTACAATTGATCAGTTCCCATACACCTTTGATACTTTCTTCAAATGATCACTTGAATCTGATGCTTTATTTACATTCCAACTGCCAGCATCCCAACAAGCCCTTGTTGCTAAATATTGGTGTTGTGTTTATTCTTATATAGATCAGTTGTATAAAAAAATCCCTCCAATATTCCCATTCACAAAGTTAATCTTACAGCAGTTCTGATCTGTTGATTCTCCTTTCTAAATTACCTTACCAGATCAGAAACTATTCATTGTTCTTCAGTAGAAACTTACCAAAATATAGGAAGTCCTAATTCCTGTTTGGCATTTAAAAACTTACTTAGTAAAAAAAAAACACAACAAAACTTACTTATTATGGAACTGATTTATCTCTTCTATTTGTGCATCAAACCACTTTCTGACTACTCCTTAAATATGCCTTGCATCTTTTGTCTAATTTATGTTTTTGTATATTGTTTCATCTTTTTTCTCTCTCTTTATCAAAGTCTTAACTATCTTCAAATGTCTTCCTAAGAACGTTTCTTTATTATCCAACCAGAACATCTACTGAATGCTTATAGCCCTTTGTTTATGTTGCTAAATTTGCATTAATCACAAACTTCATATTACTGTTTCTGTGATTATTTTATCTGCTATGCTAGATTTTAGCTATTTGATAGTAGGGACCCTGTTTTATAAATACCTGTATCTGTGACTCATAGTAAAATGTCAGACACCTAAGGTGCTCAAAGCTTTCGTGATATTTAATTAATAACTAGATATCATAGGACTCTCTGAGGTACAGATGACCCAGTGTTCCCAATACGCCAGTCTTTTGTTTGAATAAATTCAACCTAAGTTTGAAGTCTCTTTGAGACTCCTCTGCTCTTTTACATAAACTTTATTATTGTCTAATTGTTTGGTTCAGTGTTGAATATTTCAAATATCTTTATTTCTGATAATGTGACATTGATTAAATATGTTTATGTGTATGGGTAACAGATAATTAATATAATTCTGTGTAGATGGCAATAGACAAGGAATTATGGGGGAATACACTATATTTTAGATAATTTTGAAATTACCTAATGATGACTAGAATACCTAACTCAACTAGTGGTTTATTTTAAACTTGTGCTATTTAATTGTCTATAATTTTGTACATTTTAAATTGGTGACTAGATAATCCTCAGAAAGTCTGTTGATAATAAATAACATGTTCTAATTTTATGCCCAAGAAAGATTTCCTTAGGCTCTTTAGGGTATTTTGCTAACATACATTTCATTTTAAATGTCTTGTTAGCCCATGGTATCATCTGTCTTTGTTAAATTGCAGCAGTGTCTTCTCTTGGTTTATTTTTCTTTTCCATTGTGTTTTATATTAGGGTTTTATTTACCCTCAGGCTTCCTTTCCTTTCCAAAGTAGTCAAAATAGCTGACCTAAGAAACCAGGGAAGACAGAGATTCTGCAGATTGATTTAGTGGCAGTCCATAGGGTCACATAGAGTTGGCACTACTGAGGTAAATTAGCACACACTCACAATCTTAAGACAAGTATTTATTATACTGTGATCTGTTTTGGAAAGAAGGCTTTAAACCTTTTGAAGATGTAACTAGAAAGTGAGAAAGGTTCTCTAAGATCCTCTCATTTTTTTATCCTCAGAATTTGGCTATCATAGATTCTCCCCCTTACAGGAGAACAATTGAGATTTAAATCAAGTTCAGTTGAAATCATGCTTCTTATTCTGTCATGAAGACTGGACGTTTGAGTTCAGAATGACCTTCTGAGACATCTGAGCCTGTCATCAACCACCTTATAAAATTAAACAGAAAATAAAAAGATATTTAAAAATAAATGAAAAATTATTAGACAATTTTTCTTGTTTGGCTTTTCCCTTCTGCTGTTCTTTTCACTTGGATAATTCTTTTTCCCAGTCAATATTAAGAAAATTTGCTGTATTTTTAGTCATTCATTGTTTTATTCATTTTTCCCTATATAACTACTTTAGGTTTCAATCTAAGTCCTGTGTATTGGGTTTTATCCCTAGAGAAATGCACAGGGGCGCTGAGTAGGGCAGTATTTCTCCACTTTGTTAGGCACTCTCTGTTTCACTGCCTTTTAAAACTTTGGCCACATCCCCTCTTAGAATGCTGAAACCAGAATTCTTCTGAAATTCTTTTCTTTCTTCCTTCAAAAACAACTGTTTATGCACTGATACACTATTTGAATGATACGAGCTCAGTCTTGACTGCTTCCTTCAGGCAGATTTTTCAAACATGGAAATTACAGCATTCTTTTTAACTGGTGGCATTCTTGAGTAAGATGCTAGACATTTAAAGGTTCTGAGTGTTTGAAAAAACCTGCACAGTTTAAAGATGGCAAGACATGTTGAGGACTAGAAAGGATGTTGATTTGGTCTCCTCCCACCATGTCTATCTAGTAACTATGGATTTTTACAAATATTAAAAAAATTTACCATATTAATTCTTTTTAATTTTATATGGTCTTATTAGCGGATATTTGAAGTTCAGAGGAAAATAAGGATGAATAAGCTACATTTGGCCATCTTTTGCCTGCCCGCTAATGCATGACCCTGCAAAGCCTCCTCCCTCATTAGACATATTTTGGGGAACCTGCAAGAGTTAGTTGTCACATGTATTCATAAATAAGTCCAGTCATTTACTGATGGGCACTAGCCATTTTCTTCTCACCTCACCTGCCACGCCTGCTGCATCAACACATTACTGCTGCCACCATGTCTGCTTTTGCTGGGTGTGGATCCTGCTTTGTCTGGAAATCACCACTCTGAGTACAGTAATGTCAAGGGCTGCCAGTCCTACTTATGTTCTACTGGGCACCCACCCCTCTGGCCACTTCACGACCCTTAAACCAAATATTCCAGGGGCCTTAAAGCGGTTCTAAGTAGAATGTCTCTCTCCCCTTTGTCCTATTCTTTTTTCGTGGGAAACTGGAGCAATATTGTTTATACATCAGAGCATTTTTAGAAACAACTTGTACAGTTTTCTCAGTCCTCCCACCCCCAGTGAAACTACAAATGAATCCTGTTTTCAAGTCCAGATCAAAGGCTAGACACTGTGCTAGTCTCAGAATTTCCCCTTAAGTCCAAATGCAAAGAGTCAAGGCTTTGTACTTGACATTCTGTGATGTCTACAGACATCATTTTGCTTATTCTCCTCCATAATTTCCGAGCAGTTTAGGATTTTCAAATTTAGTAAAGATACGCAGTGGACCACCCACTCCACTACTCTTGCCTGGAAAAATCCCATGGATGGAGGAGCCTGGTAGGCTGCAGTCCATGGGGTCACGAAGACTCGAACATGACTGAGCGACTTCACTTTCACTTTTCACTTTCCTGCATTGGAGAAGGAAATGACAGCCCACTCCAGTGTTCTTGCCTGGAGAATCCCAGGGATGGTGGAGCCTGGTGGGCTGCTGTCTATGGGGTCTCACAGAGTCGGACACGACTGAAGCGATTTAGCAGCAGCAGCATGCAGTGGACCTGTGGGTTTTCAAGTTAAAAGCTTCTCTACCTCTTATAAATAATAGCCAGTATGGATTAAAAAGGAGCTGTGATTGACTCTTCATTTCTGTCATCAGGGGAATGTTTCTTATTTATTTATGGCTGTGCTGGGTCTTTGTTGCTGCTCAGGCTTCTCCAGTTGCAGCGAGCAGGCGCTAGTCTTTGTTGGGGTACACAGTCTCCTCTTTATGGTGGCTTCTGTTTTGCAGATCACAACTAGGTGCAAGGACTCAGGAGTTATGATGCGGGTGGGTCCAGCCACTCCGTGGCAAGTGGGATCCTCTCAGACCGGGGATTTGAACGCATGTCCTCTCCTTTGGCATGCAGACTCTTAACCACTGGACCACAAGGGAAGTCTCAGGGGAATGTTTTGACAGAATCTTTATTACTGATTGACTTAAACTGAAAAGTAGACTTACAAGTGTAGTCGTCTTTTGATATGTAAGTAAAAGTGTGGCCTTCTGTTTTTGGCTAAAATTTTATCTCTAATTTGCATGATGAAACCTTATTATGTAGCTACTAACAGCTAAACTTCAGCCTTAGTTAGAATTCATAAATTCTCATTATTGGTATCTAAATAAACACTAAATTGAAGCGTGCTTTTATTTTCTAGTATAGTCTACAAGTTATGACTTTAGTGCTCAGTGTCTAAGAAAGTATGTGTCTGTTTCATCATATCTTTTCTTCCCTGTTCCTAGTGAAATATTAATCCATTTGCATGGCTTAATTCAATACTTCCTCTGGTGTAGAAGCTTCTCCACATATAGGTACTTTTCCATTAATAAAATCCCTCTTGTACTAAGTCGTTCATTCATTTCTCCCTATGTAAGGTAGTTCAGTTCAGTCGCTCAGTTGTATCCGACTCTTTGCAACCCCATGGACTGCAGCATGCCAGGCTTCCCTGTCCATCACCAACTCCTGGAACTTGCTCAAACTCAAGTTGGTGATGCCATCCAACCATCTCATCCTCTGTCATCCCCTTCTCCTCCTGCTGTCAGTCTTTCCCAGCATCAGGGTCTTTTCTAAGGAGTCAGTTCTTTGCATCAGGTGGCCAGAGTGTTGGAGCTTCAGCTTTAGCATCAGTCCTTCCAATTAATATTCAGGTTTAATTTCCTTTACGATTGACTGGTTTGATCTCCTTGAAGTCCAGGGGACTCTCAAGAGTCTCCTTCAACACCAATTTAAAAACATCAGTTCTTCGGCACTCAGCTTTCTTCATGGTCCAACTTTTTCTTCATGGTCCAATTTTTCTTCATGGTCCAACTTTCACATCTCTACCTGAGTACTGAGAAAAACATAGCTTTCACTATATGGACCTTTAAGATCATGTTTAATACTTCTTTGTTTTTTCCATATAAATTTACATGGTGCTAGACATTTGAGTAATAGCAGCAGACACTACAGCAGCAATATTAAGGTAAGTAAATAAAGGTACCCTCAAAATAGTCCTGTGGTAGGTACTTTATTATACCCATTATATGTTTGGGGAAACTTAGAGAAGGTAAGTAATTTATGCAAATTAGTGGGTAACCTGAGAAGTTAGAGAATTTCCCTAGTGGCTCAGCGGTAAAAGAATCCACCCACAATTCAGGAGACGCAGGAGACTTGAGTTTGATCCCTGGGTCAGGAAGGTTCCCTGGAGTAGGAAATGGCAACCCACTCCAGTATTCTTGTCTGGAAAATTCCATGGACAGAGGAGTCTGGCAGGCTACAGTCCATAGGATTGCAAAGAGTCAGGCATGACTGAGCACTGAGCACATATGTACGTGTGTGTGAGAGGTTAGAATAAGAAGCCAGGTAGTTAAGAGTCTAGAGTCCACATATTAAGTTTAATAAATATGAAATTTATTTAATTTATTAATTGATTCTTAGGTGGTGCCATGACGCATGCAGAATCTTAGTTCCCTGACCAGAGATTAAACCCATGTCCCTTATATTGGGAACTCGGATTCTTAACTATTGGACTGCCAGAAATCCCATTCATTAATTGATTCTTCAATATTCCAGGCCTCACCTATCTGAATGACAAAGGTGTGGTTTACATATTCTAATATAGTAAGTATTTTAGTCTTAAAAAAGTACAACTATGATAATTCTGAATAAGTCTCATGAAACTGACTCAAAGCAATTTCAAAGAACATAGCTTTGGAAATATTTTGAATAATGGCAGCCTCTCTAGTCACTCCCAGGTGACAACTCAGAAAGATAATAGTTGAATTGAAAAATACAGGTTAGTTTTAATATCCCTTTTTCTCTATTGCCTGCTAGTAAGGAACTGCATCCTTCATGGTAATGAGCCCACTAGCTCCCTTACCCCATGTCTATATATGTGGCAGCCATCTTCTGGTTAGAATACCGTATCTGGAGGTCGAAGGGTCTTTTGTTTCATCTCTAAACTTTTAAGGCACTTTAGTACAAGGAAGAAAGTGAATTCAGATCAATCCAAAATTTACTATTTATTATAGCCTGTTTTTCGCTACTCTTTTCAACTTCATTTTTCTATTGTTTTCTGCCATGCCTCTTGATCTAACACTGTTGTTTTACTCAAACTACTGTGTATACACTCCCTACACTTCTGTGTACCCCAATACAGTGAGTGTCCTGTCGTTGTGGGCAGAGTCTGAAAACCTGTCCGTTTAGATTCAAAGCCCGCCTCTACTACCTGCTGGCTATATGTCTTTTCTGTGTCTTAGTTACCTCATTTTAGGATTAGTAGTGATACTACTTCAAGGAGTTACATATTTGAGTTAATATCTGTAAAATTTTAGAAGAATGCTTGTCACAGGTAGGTCCATAGTATTATATGCTGCTATCATCATCATTTTAACTGGTGAAATCCTTTGCTTCTCTGAGGTCCTGTGAACATTTTATAATTTCTCAGTAGCTTTCTCAGTGCCCTGCTGTTCCAAGCAGGCTTGAGCCCTTCTGTTATACTGTGAAATTGATTACTCTGCCATTTCAATAATTAGTAACTGTGTGTCATTAGTTGAACATGCATCTGAATCTTGATGATGTAAGTGCATTGAGGTCAAAAGTAAAGGTGAAGTAAAGACTAACAAAGTCTGTATTGTGTCTAAAATTATTTTGGATTATCATTCATAGATAGTATGGGGAAATATTTTTAGTCACTCCTAATGTTAAAGAAGCTGAGAGCTTTTTTCTCCATGTAATAAATGTCATAAAATATTTTTCAAGCTATTATTTTCATATAGTAGATGTCACAAAATATTCAGAAGTTTGTTGGAAATAACAATTCTTTTTATGATCAGTATAAAGAAAATGTCAATAGTTTATGCATTTCTAATATACAGGAAAATTTACATGTAGTATAATACTTACATGTATTTCCAAGCAAACATTGGAAAGTTACTTAAATTCCTTTCAAATATTTGTAAAATGTTACTTTTCTTTTTTTTTTCCAGATTGGCTTTCCTCCAATTAGTCAAAATTAATGAAGCACTAATTAATTTTTTTTAAGTATAAATAATATCCATCACTAGGCCCTGCTGTTAGAACTGGGAGGAAATATAAGATGTAAAGTTTTGCTATCTTTTTAAAAAAATGAATGTAGTATAGAATATCTGGATCTATCATGACATGCAGATGAACAAATTAATTTGAATGCTAATGTGGTTTCACAGAGTTTACATCTAAGTAAATATGTTTCCTATAATAGTAACTATATACCATTTATCTTGGGAATTCCATTTTAATTAGCCTGTTTGCATGTGAAAGATTGCAAATATTTGCTTTTTATATTAAAAATGCACCACAGAATATTTTTGTGCTTAATAACTACCTAGCAGATATTTCTTTTCCTTTAAATACTAAATAATACTAAATATACTGAGTTGTAAAAATCATATATTATTGGAAACCCAAATATATATATATTCTTCTTACTATGTTTCTCAATGTGATGATGTACTAAATCTAGGAAAATTATTTTTTTTCCATTTATTTATGGGTGGTTAACTAAGGATATATTAAATTGTGTTTATTCTGATGATCCGTATCTCAAATATCAGTAGTGACAAATGATTCTTATTATTATTTCTAAGGGATCTTGATTTTATTGGCAATAGAAGATAATTAATTGACACCTCTTCTTAATTATTTTTTAAACAGGATAGAGATTCCTTCTGCCATCAGATGTCATTCTGCTTGACTGAACTACACCTGTGGTCTTTGAAGAATACCTTACACATTGGCGGTAAATAAACTGGATTAATTTAAATATTTTTCAAATATAAGTTACAACAATATAAATACCTAATAGCAAAGGTTAGAGCCTAGATTCTCTGTGAAACTGCACCATTTTCTTTATACTTAATGAAAAATCGGCTGGTGGAAAGGAATTTCTTTTAGTTAACTCTAATTAACTTATTTTTTTCAACTTGAGTTATATTTTCTGTTTAAAACATTAATTTTATCCATCTAATATCTGTTTCCTCTTAAGATATATGTAAGATTTTCTAGCTTTTTTTCCCTGAGATTGTTCATAATAAAATGTTTATATTCATAAATATTTACAGGCTTGCAAATGGTAAATGCATTTCTATTTGATATAAAAGGAGTATTTCAAACATACAGCTCATATGTACAATTGTATCCTTGTTTTTTGCATTTCACATTTTTTCGGGAAGGGAGTAATGTAAATCTGTTTTAACAATGTTTATTAGTATTTGAGGATGAAGTATATATCATTAGGAAACATCTTTTAAAAAATCTTTTCCTTTTGAAAATCTAAAGCAACTCTTGTATTTAGGAGGACATATGTATTTAAATGTCTTCAGCATCATTTCTAAGAAAACGGTTTACCTTGCAAAGCATTGTTTATTTATAACAAATATACAACTACAGATGATGTCATTATAATTTCATTACATTTAATGTGCTTAAAATATGTAAGGAAAGAATTTCCAGTTAAAGTGGACTTAACACACACTTGCTTCCTCCCAAGATTCTTCTAAAATGAGAGTAAATGAATTACTCTAATAAAGGTGTAAACCCACAAGGACTAAATGACTAGGAAAGGAGACAGTTGCTGTTGAGTTGTTTTTGGAAGGCATAGAGAAGTTACCAAAGCTCAAAAATCTGAATATCAGATGTCTACAGAAAATTCCACTGACAGCAAACTTGGGTTTCAAAAGTCTTGAGAGGTACAGAAATTTGAGGAGTCAGATAATGCAAAAGGATGAGACTGTGGCATGAGGTGATCAGAAAGAGACTTGAAAATCTATGTAAGAAGTAGTGAGACACTGGAAATACTTGATTTTGGGAAGTTCAAAACTAGCTGCAATGGAGAAAGATAGGGGAGAGGTGCTGAACTGAAAACAGGGAAAACTGAAATGAAAGCCTACATAGGAATATTCTTAATCCCTTAGAATCAAATTAATCTTAACCTCAGAATGTCACAGAAGGAAGAAGTTGAGGGAGTCCTCTCTGGAGAGACTACTTGGCCCCAGAAGGAAGGCCTATTTACATTGATATTTAACGTGGTCTTCCAGTGAAACACCCAGATACCTGAGTGGTCAGTGAAACCCACTGTTGGCAAGCCCTGTTCGTGTATATTGAGCTTTTAATCAGCTTTCTAGTGCCTCACTTTTAAATACGAGCAGCAAGAAATGAAATATAGATGTTTCAGGAAACAGTTGAAAATTATATTAATCTTTTGGAAAGTAAAAGTATGTAGCAGAAAAAAATTTTTAATTCAAATGAGTAAAAGAAATTGTGGGGGGGGGAAACAGGGGAAGAAACTTATTTCACTGCTGATGAAAGTATGAGTTGGTCCAACCGTTTTAGGAAATAATTTGGCATTACCTGTTTTGCCCTGTTGTTGTTGTTCAGTTGCTCAGTCATGTCTGACTCTTTGCGACCCCACGGACTGCAGCTTGCCAGGCTTCCCTGTCCTTCACCGTCTCTCAGAGCTTGCTCAAACTCACATCCATTGAGTCAGTGATGCCATCCAGCCGCCTTGTCCTCTGTCGTCCCCTTCTCCTCCTGCCTTCAATCTTTCCCAGCATCAGGGTCTTTTCTAATGAGTTGGCACTTCACATCAGGTGGCCAAAGTATTGGAGTTTCGTACAGTAGGCAAAGTAGGCTGATCAGTAATTCAACTCCTAGATATTTACCATAGTGAAAGCCTTGATAACTTGAGTGCACCAGGACACATGTACGAAAATGTTATTAATGGTACTCATCCTTAACTAGAAACCATCCAAATGTCAAGCAGCAGAAGAATGGATAAATATATTTATGCAACAGAGAAAATGAATGAGTTGAAACTGTATGCAACAACATAGATGAATGTCAGGAATATGTTATAGGGAAAAAGTTTAAAAAGTAAGCTGCAGCATACATACAATATGTTTGCACTTAAAGTTCAAAAACAGTGGCTAAATTAAACAATACTTGTTCAGGAGACAAGTACATGTGGAAGAACTATAAAGAACATTAGATTATAAACACAGAATTTAGTATAGCTCTGACAAGGAAGGGAGTGGAAGTGAAATAGTAAAGGGCACACAGCAAGTTTAAAGATAATGTTCTTAGGAGAGGGTTTGAGATGTTAGCATAGGAAGAGCCTGAACTCACCTCTTCCCATAGGCACAACAAATTTAATTAAGTACATATGGAACATGGATGAAGAGAGCCTCTACAACAAAAGGTAAAAGGATAGCACTGAGATGGATAGGACAGACAGACAGTATTGCCAAGAGGAAAAACCACATCCCAGCCGCAGCAATCCACAACCGGGAGAGATAACAAAGGTATGGATCTTCTCTCTCAGTTGTGAGGGATTCAGGTTCCACATCAGCCATCCCAACCCCTAGATCCTACGCAGGAGAGACAAGCCCCTAAAATACCTGACTTTGAAAACCAGTGGGAAATGAATCCAGGAAAATTATAAAACTGCAGGGGACAGAAAACCCACTCCTGAAGGGAGGCAGGGAAACTCAGTTGATCTGAGTGTTCCACACAAAACACAAGATTGAGAAACATATGGACTGTAGGTAAAGGGGACCAGTTACTAATCTTAAAACATCTGCCAGAGAGTCAGGAACCAACTGGGACACTCCCTGGGAACTGACATACTGGCTGAAGACAAAAAAAAATGTCTGCGTGCAGGATTGGAGTTCCCCAGCCAGTGGTTGAACTCTTGCACTCTGAAGGGGAGGTGTGGAGTCAGCCACTGGACTGCCAGAGATGTCACAGGACATTTCTTATGAAGACCACTCCTTCACGACTGGGAAAGATAACTGATTTCCTTAATACATAGACGTAAACAGGGAGACTTAGGCAAAATGAGACAGAGGGGTACATTCCAATCAGAAAATACAGCAAAAACTTCAGAGCTATGTCAAGGCTGTATGTTGCCACCTTGCTTATTTAACTTCTGTGCGGAGCACATCATGCAAAATGCTAGGCTGAATGAAGCACATGTTGGAATCAAGATTGCTGGGAGAACTATCAATAACCTCAGAAATGCAGATGAACCAACCTAATGGCAGAAAGCTTAAAGATCCTCTTGATAAAGATGAAAGAGGAGAGTGAAAAAGCTGGTTTAAAACTCAACATTCAAAAACTAAGATCATGGCATCAGGTCCCATCACTTCATGGCAAGTAGATGGGGAAACAGTGGAAACAGTGACAGATTTTGTTTTCTTGGGCTCCAGAATCACTGCAAATGGTGACTACAGCCATGAAATTAAAAGGTTATTGCTCTTTGGAAGAAAAACTATGACAAACCTAGATAGCATATTAAAAAGCAGAGACATCACTTTGCTGACAAAGGTCCGTATGGTCAAAACTATGGTTTTTCCAGTAGTCATGTACAGATGTGAGAGTTGGACCAGAAAGAAGGCTGAGTGCAGAAGAATTGTTGCTTTTGAATTGTGGTGTTGGAGAAGACTCTTGAGAGTCCCTTGGACAGCGTGGAGATGAAACCAGTCAATCCTATAAGAAATCAACCCTGAATACTCATTGGAAGGATTGATGCTGAAGCTGAAGCTCTTATACTTTGGCCGCCTGACGTGAAGAACTGACTTATTGAAAAGGACCCTGATGCTGGGAAAAGTTGAAGATAAAAGGAAAAGAGGGTGGCAGAGGACGAAGTGGTTAGATAGCATCACCAACTCAATGGACACGAGTTGGAGCAAACTCTTAGGGATAGTGAAGGCCAGGGAAATCTGGCGTGCTGCAGTCTATGGGGTTGCAAAGAGTTGGACATGACTTAGCAACTGAACAACGATAACAACAATAATAATCTATTTAGTGTGCAGTAACATTATGTCTTTAAAAACATTGTATATACCTTAATTAAAAAGTATTTTATTGCTAAAACTGCTGAACATCATAGGAACTTTAAGCAAGTCTTAATCTTTTAGCTGGTGGAGGGCCCTGCCTCATTGTTGATAAGTTTTGGTTGCTGAAGGTTGGAGAGCCTATGGTAATTTCTTAAAATAAGATGACAGTGAAGTTCACCACATTGATGGACTTTTCACAAATGATTTCTCTATAGCATGCAATGCTGTTTGTTAGCATTTTTACCTGAAGTAAAACTTTCAAAACTGGTGTCAGTCCTCTCGAATCCTGCTGCTCTTTTATGAACTAAGTTTACATAATACTCTTAAGTCCCTTGTCATCATTTCAGTAATCTTCATAGCATCCATACTAGGAGCAGGCTTATTTTATCTCAAGAAACCACTTTCTTTAATCATACATAAGAAGCATCTCCTTAAGTGTTAACGTATTCTCATGAGATTGCAATGAAATTCAGTCTCATCTTCAGACTCCACTTCTAATTCTAGTTCTCTTACTATTTTCACCACATTACTACCTCCACTGAAGTCTTAACCTCTCCAACCTTGTCCATGAGCGTTGGAATCAGCTTTTTCCAAACCTGTGTTAATGTTGATATTTTTACCTTTTCCCATGAAATATAAATATTCTTAATGACGTCCAGAATGGAGTTGCAAAGTTGGACACAGCTTTGCAACTGAACAACTAGAATGATGGATCCATTCCAGAAGGTTTTTTTCTTTCTTTCTTTTTTTTTTTTTTTGCCATGCCACATGGCTTACACGATCTTAATTCCTGGACCAGAGATAGAAACCAGGCCCCAGCAGTGAAAGTGATGAGTCCTAACTGTTGGGCCACTAGGGAATTCCCAAAAGGTTTTCAGTTGAATTTGCCCAGATCTATTATATGGGTCACTATGGCAGCTATAGCCTTAAGAATTGTTTTTTGTAAACCATGAGACTTGAATGTCAAAATTACTCCTTAATCCATGGACTGCAGAATGATTGTTGTTCTAGCAATCATAAAAACAACATTAATCTAATTGTACATCTTCTGTCAGTGTTCTTGAGCGACCAGATGCATCGTCAATGAACAGTAATATTTTGAAAGAAGTCTTGGTTTCTGAGCTGTAGGTCGCAATGGTAGGCTTAAATTATTCAGTAAGCCGTGTTATAAACAGATGTGCTGCCATCCAGGCTTTGCAGTTCCATTTATAGAGCACATCAGAGTGGATGTAGCAGAATCTTAAGGGCCCTGGGATTGGTTGTGCATTGGCTTCTACTTCAAGTCACTAGCGGCATTAGCCCCTAACAAGAGAGTCAGCCTGTCCTTCAAAACTTTGAAAACAGTCATTGACTTTTCCTCTCTAACTATGTAATTTCTAGATGGCATCTGCTTTCAATAGAAGGTCGTTTATCTACATTGAAAATTTGTTGTTTATCGTAGGCACCTTCGTTAATTGGGACTTAGCAGGTGGCTCAGTGATAAAGAATCCACCTGCCAATGCAGGAAACGCAGGAGATGTGGCTTCGATTCCTGGATTAGGAAGATCCCTTGGAGGAGGAAATGGCAATTGACCCCAGTATTCTTGCCTGGGAAATTCCATGGATGAAGGAGCCTGGCAGGCTATAGTCCATGGGGCTGCAAAAGAGCTGGACCCAACTGAGCGACTGAGCACAAGCACTTCATTAATTATTTTAGCTAGATCTTCTAGATCACTTGGTGCAGGTTCTACAAATACACTTGTTACTTCACCGTGTATTTTTATGTTCTGAGAATGGTTTCTTTCCTTAAACATTGTAAACCAGCCTCTGTTAGCTTTAGACATTTCTTCTGCAGCTTCTTCACCTCTCTTAGTCTTCATAAAATTGAAGAGTTAGGACCGTGTTTTGCATTAGGCTTTGGCTTATGGAATGTTATGGCTGATATGTCCAGGTCGCCAACTCTTTCTCCATTATCACCAATTAAAGTGTTTCTTATCATTTCTTATCATTTGTATGTTCAGTGGAGTAACACTTTTTCCTTTAAGAACCTTTCCTTTACAGTCACAACTTGTTTGTTTGACTCAGGAGGCCTAGCTCTCAGCCTATCTTGACTTTCAGCATGCATTCTTCAGTGTATATGTCAGTCATGTCCAACTCTTTGTGACCCCATGAACTGTAGCAGACCAGACTCCTATGTCCATGGAATTCTTCAGGCCAGAAAAATGGAGTAGTTTGCCATGCTCTTCTCCAGGGGATCCTCCCAATCCAGGGATCGAACCTGGGTCTCCCATATTGCAGGCAGTAAGCTTATGGGTCTCTCACATTCCTCAGTAAGCTTAATCATTTCTAACTTTTGGTTTAAGGTGATTTAAAGTGCAATTCTTCCTTTCACTTGGACACTCAGAGACCTCTGTAGGGTTATCAATTGGCTTAATTTTAATATTGCTGTGTCTTCAGGAATTGTTATTGTTATTCAGTTGCTAAATGCTGTTCAACTCTTTGCAACCCCATGGACTTCAGCATGCCAGGCTTCTCTGTCCTTCACTATCTCCAGGAGTTTGCTCAAACTCATGTCCATTGAGTCGGTGATGCTATCCAACCACTCATCTTCTGTCACCCCCTTCTGCTGCACTCAGTCTTTCCCATCATCAGGGTGTTTTCCACTGAGTTGGCTCTTCACATCAGGTGGCTAAAGTATTGGAGCTTCAGCTTCAGCATCGGTCCTTCCAATGAATATTCAGGACTGATTTCCTTTAGGATTGACTGGTTTGATCTCCTTGCAGTCCAAAGGACTCTCAAGAGTCCTCCAGCACCCCAATTTGAAAGCATCAATTCTTTGGCATAACTTTTATTTAGTAATAAATACACATTCAGAAAACTTCAGGAGATAAGAGAACAGGGAAGCCTGGCGTGCTGCAGTTCGTGGGGTTGGAAAGAGTCAGACACTGAGCCACTGAACAACAGCAACAAATGTATTCAGAAAAAACTCAAAGAGAAAAGCACAGTGTTATGAATAGCTGTCTCTGAAGAGTGGAAATACAGGAAACTAAACTATTTTGTTCTTGATTTTATACAATGAACAGGTTACTTCTGTAATCAAGAAGCCAAATTATATTGACATAGGCATAACAATGATAGAAAAAAAAAGGAAATGAATGCTATGACCAAAGACAGTGGTGCACACAGTTCCCAGGAGGCAATAAGATCTGCCCCAACTGGGTCTTCACCAGGGCTTCTCTGTTCTCCTCCCTGGGAACATTCCTTTTGAACCCATGTGCAATCCTACTTTTTTAGGGCTCAGCTTTACTAAGTCACCTAGAGAAGCCTTTGCTGCCATTGAGACTAAGTTCGTAACCCTCTTACATATTCTCATTATGTTTTAACATTTAAAGTAGTTTTTGAATTGAGGTATAATTGAGTTATAACATTAAGTTAGTTTCTAGCGTACAGCATAATGATTTGGTAAGTCTGGTTAACATCTACCACCATACGTGGTTATAATTCTTTTTTCCTGTGATAGAAAATGTTAATATTTATCTCTTTGCAATTTTAAAATATGTAATACATCGTTATTAACTGGAGTCACCATGCTGTACATGATATCGCCATGACTTGTTTATTTTATAACTGAAGTTTGTGCCTTTTGATACCCTTCACCCATTTCATCTACCCTCCCCTTCACTCTCCTGACTTTGGCAACCAGTCTGTTCCCTGTGTCTGTGAGCTTGTGGTTTATTTTTTTTTTAAGATTCTGCGTGTAAGTGGAGTCCTGTGGCATTTCTCTCTCTCTGACTTGTTTCAGTTAGCATAACGCCCTCAAGGTCCATTCAAGTTGTCACAAATGGTAGGATTTCATTCTTTTGATGGCTTAATTCCATTCTGAATATATACCACGTCTTCTTTATCCATTCATTTGTTGATGGGTACCTAGATCTTGGCTATTATAAATAATGCTGCAATGATCATGATATAATGGTACCTATATCTTTTTGAATTAATGTTTTTATATTACTTGGATAAATACCCAGAGGGGAAGTTGCTGGATCACATGATATTTCTACTGTTAATTTTTTGAGAATCCTGCTTACTGTTTTCCATAGTGAATACACCAATTTACATTTCCACCAGCAGTGCTGAAGTGTTCCCTGTTCTCCACATCCCTCACCAACATTTGTTGTTTCTTATCTTTTTGATAAATGTTATTCTAAATAATCTGAAATAATCACAAAGTTTTATCAAAAACTTGCTAGTACAAAGAATTTTTTTTCTTGAACCATTTAAGAGTAAGTTATCAACCTGATGCCTCACCACTCCCAAATACTTTAGTGTGTGTTTCCTAAAGAAAAAGTGTTGTCCAGCGTCACGTATATAACCATCAGAATCAAGAAATTAATGGTAATAATAGAACTACCATCTAACACTCAAGAGTTTCACCCATTGTCCTTTTTTAAAACAATTTATTTTTTGGTTGTGCAGGGTCTTCACTGCTGTGCGGACTTTCTCTAGTTGTGACGAGAGGGCTGTTCTGTAGCTGCACTGTGCAGCTTCTCATTGCTGTGGCTTCTCTTGTTGCAGAGCACAGGCTCTAGGCACATGGGCTTATGTAGTTGTGGCTCCCAGGCTCTAGAACGCAGGCTCAGTAGTTGTGGCACATGGGCTTAGTCGCTCAATGACACGTGGGTTCCTGGATCAGGAATCAAACCCATGTCTCCTGCATTGGTAGGCAGATTCTTTACCATTGAGCCACCAGGGAAGCCCTAATTATCCTTTTTTATAGAAAATGGTTGTTTAGAATTATGTTACATTTAGTTATCTTGTCTCTTTAGTCTCTAATTCTGGAAGAAATCCTTCAACTTTTTAATTTTTTAAAGTTTATTTTTTAACTTCTGTGACTTCAACACTTCTGAAGATTTTATACTGCATACTTCGTAGTATATCCCTAAATTTAGATACATTTGAAGTTTCCTCATAAGTAGGTGCAGATTATGCTTGTTTGGTGGGAAGTATACAGAAGAATAATGCTGTATTCTCAGTGTATCCTAACATGCAGTGCACAATTCCAATCCATGTCTTTACTGATGGTGTTCATGATCACTTGGTTAAGGTGGTGTCTGCTAGGCTGCTCCACTGCAAAGTTACTTTCTCCTTTAGAATTAATACTTTGTAAGGTGTTACCTTGAAAATATGTGAATATCTTATTCTTCATTAAACTTTAAATATATTTTTAATATGTATATGTATTTTTTAAAAACATGAGTGGTCTGTGATGATCTTTTATTTTATTTATTTATTTTGCCATGTGGGTTCTTAGTTCTCTGACCAGGGTTTGAACCCGTTCCCCTTGTATTGGAAGCACAGAGTGTTAACCACTGGACTGCCAGTTCAGTTCAGTTCAGTTCAGTCGCTCAGTTGTGTCCAACTCTTTGCGACCCCGTGAATTGCAGCACGCCAGGCCTCCCTGTCCATCACCAACTCTCAGAGTTCACTCAAACTCATGCCCATCAAGTCAGTGATGCCATCCAGCCGTCTCATCCTCTGTCGCCCCCTTCTCCTTCTGCCCCCAGTCCCTCCCAGCATCAGGGTCTTTTCCAATGAGTCAACTCTTCGCATGAGGTGGCCAAAGTACTGGAGTTTCAGCTTCAACATCAGTCCTTCCAATGAACACCCAGGACTGATCTCCTTTAGGATGGACTGGTTGGATCTCCTTGCAGTCCAAGGGACTCACAAGAGTCTTCCTCCAACACCACAGTTCAAAAGCATCAATTTTTTGGTGCTCAGTTTTCTTCACAGTCCAACTCTCACATCCATACATGACCACTGGAGAAACCATAGCCTTGACCAGATGGACCTTTGTTGGCAAAGTAATGTCTCTGCTTTTTAATATGCTGGCTAGGTTGGTCATGACTTTCCTTCCAAGGAGTAAGCGTCTTTTAATTTCATGGCTGCAGTCACCATCCGTATGATTTTGGAGCCCCCAAAAATAAAGTCTGACACTGTTTCCACTGTCTCTCCATCTATTTCCCATGAGGTGATGGGACCAGATGCCATGATCTTAGTTTTCTGAATGTTAAGCTTTAAGCCAACTTTTTCACTCTCCTCTTTCACTTTCATCAAGAGACTCTTTAGTTCCTCTTCACTCTCTGCCATAAGGGTGGTGTCATCTGCATATCTGAGGTTATTGATATTTCTCCCAGCAATCTTGATTCCAGCTTGTGCTTCTTCCAGCCCAAGGTTTCTCATGATGTTCTCTGCATATAAGTTAAATAAGCAGGGTGACAATATACAGCTTTGATGGACTCCTTTTCCTATTGGGAACCAGTCTGTTGTTCCATGTCCAGTCCTAACTGTTGCTTCCTGACCTGCATACAGTGGTCTGGTATTACCATCTCTTTCAGAATTTTCCACAGTTTATTGTGATCCACACAGTTGAAGGCTTTCGTGTAGTCAATAAAGCAGAAATGCCAGGGAAGTCCCTAAATATATTTTTAACTTAATTTGTCCCTATGGGCTCAGGTACCATTTTATTCGGTGATTTTAATCCATTAGTACCATTATTTATTCTGATGTTTAAGTTGTCCCTGAGTGGTCAGTGGGACACCTTGCAAGCTGACTTCTCTTATCATTGTGCCACGTCCCTGTCAATACTTGGGCATTTCCATTCTTTCTGGCATAACAGATCTGATCTATCAGACTGTTATTACATTGATACCTTCCCTTCCTCAGTGCTAGAATCGGCCTGTTCTCTAAGGAGCTTGGTTCCTTTTGGAGGAGAATGGTTTCTAGAAGCCAAGGTTTGCTTCAGGTACACTCATTGCTCTTGGAGTGTTGTTTCTCCCAGGCAGTGTCAGTGGCCAGAGCTTAGGGTATGTATGTATGTATGCATACACACTTACTTGCATCCACATTCACATCTGTACTTCTGTATACTGAAAACCATCAGTTCACACCAGTACCTTAAATTCTAACCTATCACCACAGGGTTCATTCTGATGTTCTCTTTTTTTAATATTTGTACTTCTCACACAGTGGGAGAGCTGGGGCTTCCGTATCTTTATTTTATTTATTTAAAATCACTCTGTATGCAGACAGTCTTCTATCTCTTTGGCAACTCTCTTCCTTGCGTGGATATCTTTGTAGGTTCTGACACCCTTTGTTGGGCTCCCCCTGTGTGTAGATGTCCTCCACACTTTATTCAGCCTCTGACAGCCAACACGAGGCCGTTGCTCCTACGAACGTCCCTCTCTCCCTGCTCGGGCTCTGACGTACCACGTCAGGCTCATTCTCTGTATCCCCACCTTGTCCTGCTTTTGTTTTAAGAGCCATACTCTGGTCCAAATGCAGTAGTTCAGACTTGTGCACAGAATTCATGGCCACTTGTTATCTTCAGAGTTCTATTCTAGAGTTGTAATATTTGGATGCATGAAATGATGGAATATTGGAGGATATTAACTGTGTACAATAATGCATATGGTTCTTAGATTTTTTTTTTTTCAAGAATCTTTTTATTATTCCTGGGTCGGGAAGATCCCCTGGAGAAAGGATAGGCTACCTACTCCAATATTCTTGGGCTTCCCTTGTGGCTCAGCTGGTAAAGAATCCGCCTGCGGTGTGGGAGACCTGGGTTCGATCCCTGGGTTGGGAAGATCCCTTGGAGAATGAAAAGACTACCCACTCCAGTATTCTGGCCTGGAGAATTCCATGGACTGTATAGTCCATGGGGTCACAAAGAGTTAAAAACAACTGAGCGATTTTCACTCACTTTATTGAAGTATTATATATATATTGAAAAGTGTAAAGATTACAAAGATGTGTTTTGAACTATCAAAGAGTGAACATAGCCGTAAAATCTTCACCTAGGTCAAGAAATAAAATATCGTTATCCTAGGAGCCTGACCCGTGACCTTTCCCTGGCATTCCTTATTAGAGACTGTCAATATGACCAACAGAAATAAACTGCACTCTTTAAATTATATGTCTCAATTAGTGGCATAATGAAAAAAATGGAACTTCAGTAAGTATACACGATTGACTCTTTTGAAAAAGTATATTGGAGAAGTTAATTATAGCTTTTTGGGGAGAAGTTTTATCCTTCAGTTTGAGAAAGTTCAGAGCAGTCAGTCACTAGGGGGCAGCCTGCACTGCTTCCACTTTAGAAATAGTTGTATCCTTTTGTTAGTAACTTGGATTATTTTTCATGGAAGGAAGCAAATGTTACCTCAAAGAAAGAAGTATTTCGGTATTCACAGATAGGAAGAAAATGGACACAGTTACTTTATTCTCCTGTAAATCAACTGCAAGGACAAATTCCGTGGTTAAATCTCTTTCAGCATTTAGGAAAGCTGGCTTTGCTTTTGTAACCCCGGCAGAGCATCTGAATTTGAATGGGTTCAGAAGGGTTTTTGAGTCTAAACAAGCTTCAGATAATTTATCCACACCTTCCTTTAATCCTTCCTTTTCTGCAGATTTCCCCCAAGTACCCTTCTGGATTCAAGTTAAGTCAGAGAAAAAAAAAAAAGGCACAGCTCAGAATTCTTCTAGCCACTTCCATTTGGTATTGCTTAGTGGTAGTTCCTTTTGGTAGTGCCCTGTGAAAAATATCAGAGAAAGCTTGAGAGAAAAAGTTGGTCATCCTTGACATCAGTTCTTTACCCTTCCTTTCCTCATGCCCTTCTAGTTTTGTATATTTCTTTTCTAAGTGGACTGATAAACTTTGCATTTCATGCATATCCCTAGAATAGATGAACCCATGTCCGGATAATTGTTGTCTTCTCGTTCTCCATAACTTTTTACTATAATCTAATGTTATTTCTTCCTTTCTATAGATAGAGACATTGGGATCTACCAGTATTATGACAAGAAAGAGCCATCAGGTAAAGTATCTGTTCTACTGAACTGATTTTTATAAACTTACTATTCTAAATTATAAAATACTGACTTAAAAACTCTGTTTTTATGCACTTTAAATTCTAGAATTTTGAGAAAGTTTACTCCAATTCTTTAGAAAAATGCTGAAGTTAATATCTGTTTTATGTAAAATAAAGCAGTATTGAGAAAATGCTATAGCAGAACATGAAAATTTTCATTTTACTTCTGATTAAACTGATAACTGGACAGTATGTTCTCGTTTTTTTATCACTGTCCCAGTAGAGGGCATTGTTAATGCATGGGTCCCACTAATGCTGGTCTCCTGGATCCTTACCTGATATCTGGAATAGGCATTTCTGAGTGAATGATCAATTTTCTTTATCTGATTAATCCTGTTAATCCCAGAAGTTTCTTGATGGGCCAAAAGGTCTTCCCAGCTAGAGTTACTTCCTTTTTGGTCTCTGTTGAAGTGGAGCTTGTGTGGGCATCCCAGGTGCTTAGCTTGGTGGTTAATAGGCTGACTTCATGGTTCTGATGACAGACTGAAGTAGCTTCTGTTCTGGGCTCAGTTGCAGTTCCCTTTCCCTATCTGATGAGATTGCAAACTCAGGATATTGGCCCACCCGTTGTGCTGTGTAAGCCTTTTCACTTCAAATTTAGGAAATCTTCCATGAAATGAAAACATCCAAATTATGGCATTTTCCAACTGCCTTTTAAAAAGTTTAGCATAATTTATTAATCTCAATAATGTGCATATGCACATATAAAATTAAGTATAATAAAAGTAATTTCCACCTTTTTGTCTTTTTTCTAATCATCTGCAAAATCAGCAACAGATCATGGTAACTTAGAAGAAAAGCAGAGACTGGCAGAATGTAAGTTTACTTTATATTTTTTTGAATTATTATAAAACTGGAATTTTAATATCCCTGAAGATTCTGTCTTAAAAACATATTTTAAGCTGTCTGTACAAATAGGAAATGTTATTCCTTCCAAATTTCTTAAAAATTTCTATTGTTTAGGTGCATAAACATATGAGTAAGAATTATATTGTTAGAAATTTCTGATTTAGACCATTGAAATCTCTCTCAACTTTTGGTGAGATATGTGCTTATGTAAACAGCATAAGCTTATGATATAAGCTTATGACTAAGATATATGCTTTTGTATTTCTTAATGAACTGCATTTATCTTATTTAATATACTTAAACTAAGTGTACTATGGTTCTGTTAACATTTTATTATCCACATTATACCTAAATTATTATTTTGTTTTAACCATTGTAAGAAAATAAGATTTGTAATTATCAGTATTAACATTTTATTCTCTCTAGTCTTTACTAATTTCAAATATATAAACATGTTATATATGTAATATGGCTACAGTATAATATGGCTAAAATATGACTTTTATTTAGAATATAAGCGGGGCTAAATATTCTACTTGTTCTCATTTTAAATGGTCAAGCTAACATTTAGCTTTTAAAAATACTGTATTAGTACGTGTGGCAGAGATTTGAAACTTTTTACATATGCTCTGCACATTGTAAATTATGTTTATAGAAGTCATTAATTTGCTTAAATAAAACAGCATTCTCCTATAAAAATTTTAATGTCTGTATATATTTTATACTACATATATATGCACATAAAACACATGTGCACACATTTAAAATTGTTTAGGAAAATTCAGAGATGAATTCATTTTTGTGATGAAATAGGTGTCATATCACTGTAATGAATTTATTATTTTTTAATTCTTTTAAACAGAACTTTTTAGTTTGTTTTCGGCTATCATTGAGATTCTCCTAAATAACTTAACTTTTAAAACAAAGCAAAGGCTTATCATTATTGAATTGTGTAGATTTTAGAGAGAATTATTTTATGTAGAAAAGAGCACTATTAGTGTCTAATTTATTAAAATTTAGATTTCCCTCAATGTGTGATGCTTAATTTTAAATTCATTTTCTGTGTATTATTTTTAAAATTTTATTTCTTTCCTCACTATTCATTTACTTGTAGGAGTTTTCAGATCTGATAGATTATTTGCAGAGTTTAGAATTTCTTTTGTATTGAATTTTTTAATTATTTATATGAAAATAAATTTGCTTCTGTGGTAAAGAGTGGATCATTAACTGTTACATACTAGGTTCACAAGCTTTGAAAACTTTCCCAGGGATTCTCTGAGCATTGTTAGTTGTCATCATAAAATTATGATCATGGAGATTGTTTTGTGGTAAAAATCCTGTTTCTATGACAAAGCCTTTCAAAGGCTGTCATTTGATGATGGAAATGAAGGCTACTTCCTTTCAAGTAAGGAGGTGTTTTATTTTAATCTTCCTAAGGCACACTGCTCAGCAGAGTTTCCTTTTTAAATCATGTTCAGCTAACTGTAGTACATGTTTTGTTTTCCAGCACGAGATTTTCCATGGACGCTCAAAAACAGACGCCCAGAAAAACTTCGAGACTCACTCAAGGAGTTGGAGGTATCTTTCCAAAAGTTTCAAAAATGGCAACGAACAAATCTGTTTTAAAACATCTTTCAACAGCTTTAATTGTCATAAAGGATCAGTTCTCGTGGTGATGATAGTGTTGCTTTTGTCCAGTGAGGAGTTCCAAAACAGTTGCATCTTTGTGTGGCATGCTGATATATATATATATATATATATTTTTTTTTTTTCTGCTTGCAAATCAGAAGCTCTTTAACTGATAACGACAATGTGTATAGCCAACTGCAGTCTCGCTTTTTCTGTTTCCTTCAGGAGCTGATGCAAAACAGTCAGTGTCTGCTGAGCAAATGGAAGAACAAATATGTCTGTCAGGTAAAAAGGCTTGACATGCTTTCGCAGTGTTTAACCAGTGGAGCTGAAAACTATGCGGTAATTGGTATTCTTGTGTTATGATAGGTAATGGACATAAACTTTTCAGGAGCAGGTATTTCATAGTTTGAATTCTAGTCATTCTAGAACTAACATTTGATTGACTCAGGCTGCCTCATTAATGAGTATAGTTGACACTATAAGCACGAATAACCATTTTTTCAGATGGTATTTTTTGTCATAGATTTAATCGTATTTTTGAATGAAGGTGAGACCATGGGAGAAAAAGTTTTTTGACCACTCTTGCAAGCATTTGTGCACAGCATGCTTACGGAAATTGACAAGCCAACTAGCATTAGACCTACCATAAGACATTTGCTGTAACTTTTCGAATCCTCTAAGCTGCACTGTTTAATATGGTAGCTAATAGTCACCTGTGGCTATTTAAATGTAAATTTAAAATAATTTAAATTAAAAATTCAGTTCCTCAGTTGCACTACCCACATTTTAAGTGCTCAGTCACCACGTATTATCATGTAGACAATATAGCTACAGAGCATTTCCATCATGTAATGTTCTTTGGGATAGGACTATTAGAGCATGGACAAGGTGAGGTACATGTTGAATGGGTCTAGATTCAGGACATAATAATCGCTTGTCCACTGATCACAAAATAATGGACAAATGTCTCAGCTGTGTCAGTAGGCTTAAAAAATACTATCTGCCTGGAAAAATGTTACTTGCTTATGATAAAAAGTCATTAGTCATATTCTACTCATACATGTAGTTGAAGTTACATCAGTACTACTCATAATTATAGCTATTTTATGGAATTAAATATCCTGCATCAACTCAAATTCTTACTGGTTTACAATGTGATTTACATATTTTAGGTCTGACTACCCTTGTTTGAAGTTTAGACCTGTGGCTCCATCCATAAATCTATAACATTGAATTTGTAGTAATTACAAACTTATCTTAATCTACTATTTAAGTGAGTATAGACTCTCATTTTAGTGGACTCTAGTGTTTCCTCATTTTTTGTTTAAACTAGTCTCCTTTTACTCAGAAAAGTGACTTTATTTACCTCCTCAACCATCACAATTAGAACTTTTCAGAGACTGCTTACAAAGCTGAATTAATATTTTAGAACCATAATACTTCTTAAAATGAACTTAGGATATTGTTGAAAAGAGTGCTTAAAATAAACAGGATATTGTTGAAAAGGATGAAATTATTTAAAAATTCATAATTTGTTTTCATAAAAGTTTTAATCAAACTTTAAAACTTGAATACAAAATATGTACCAGAAAGTTTTAAACTTAGTACAACTCAAATTGTACTTCTCAATGTCATTACTCACTTTAAAAGCTGGTTCAAAATTCCTTGACTGGAGGGCAAGCCTACCACCTATAGCAAGAGGTGTGCCTCATGGCCTCCACCCTTACCATTGCACAGGTAAGTTGGAACTTGTCAGGCATCTTAAAATATGCAGTGGAGCATCCCACTAGGCAATACTTTTAAAATAGACTTTATTGTATTTTAATTTAATAAGCAGGTTTGTGTGTACATGTGTATGGGAGAATATGAAGAGGGATATCCCTCACTGTTGAATTAATTAAACTCCGAAAATGAATTTGCATGATAGAATATATATAAAATTACTGTCATCATTTACAGCAACCTGATAATACTGATTTCTTAGGCCGTTGTACCAATGACTCTGCTTTTAACACTTCCAATGGAACTTATCTTTATGTTCTGTCATATTTTGTACTTTCTTTCTATGATTGATATGATATTCTTTAAATTAACCTTTTAATATCAGCACATCTTTGGTGTGATATATTTCAACAAGATAACTTGACCTTCTCTGCCCACAAGTCCAGGTTAGTCTCCACATCATTAGGGCCTATTTTTTAAAATTTATTTATTTATTTTAATTGGAGGATAATTACTTTACAATATTGTGATGGTTTTTGCCATACATCAGTAGAATCGGCCATAGGTATACATGTGTCCCCTCCATCCTGAACCTCCCCCCCCCAACCCCGCCCCGACCTCCATCTGCATCCTATCCCTTCAGATTGTCACAGAGCACCAGCTTTGGGTGCCTTACCTCATCCATCAAACTCACACTGGTTATCTGTTTTACATATGCTAATGTATATGTTTCAGTGCTGTTCTCTCAAATCATGCCACCCTCTCCTTCTAGGCCTTTGAAAGACCTCCTAGCATTATCCACCCACTTCCTCAGTTTCTAGACAGGACTATTAGCGACGTCTTCTGAAAATATGTTTGTCTTATTCTTAAAGATCTCTAGTAGGACAGTAAATTAAAAATTTGGTGCTCAAGCTAAATTTTCAGAAGGATCCCCTTAACCTTTTGTTAGTTGGAAAATAAGCAAACCATCTCTACAGACTCTCCAGGGGGGTCCCCTTTTTTGTGCATTATTTGTGACTCTAAAGATAACATGAGCTTAAATTTTTATTAATAATTTCTCCATGTATTTAACCCTAAAATGGCAGCAGTTGACCACAACATAATATTCTGTAACTCTTAGAAAAGAAGTGGAAAAAGTTCCTCAGTATCGTGGTGCTAAACATAATTGTACTCTTCAGTTTCTGACTGTGGCCACTCCTTAACTAATGTAAATCTTTTAGCGCCACCTGCCCCTCTTCCCCAGGAAAGGGACAACTTTAGGCTATATGGAGTTTCTCATGGTTATCTTCTTTTCAAGGGATCCTTATTTCTTCAAAAGGTTCAATTGTTCAGGATTTAGCAAGGCATCTACAACAACATAAAGAATTTCAGAAGATGCAATCTGAGCCTGGATTTTTCCCTCTGATGAATGTTTTTTTTTTTAATGGGTTATCATTATTGTCAAAGCTAAGTTCATGTTGTTGATTCAGTGACACATAAATTGTACCATTTAAAAACTAATTCCTTCTACTTGTAAATTCAGAACAGTTTATAAATCTAGACTTACCTATACATACATTCTTTATGAAATTGTCTTTTGAAGGTGGTTTTTCAGACTGTACCTATTCCTAGTTTGAAATAAATAAAAAGTGAGATATAATTTAGAGTTGTAGTTTCACTAGCTATCACATATATTTCTCATTGTTTTTATGGTCTCCTAAAATTATTTTGAGAAAATGTTTAATAATTTCTTGTTTTGAATTTCTTAATTGATTTTCCAAACTATTCTTAGGGAATAATAGTTTCAGCATTAATGTACTATTAAATTGTACATTGCTGAGGTGAAAATTTTTAATTCCTTAAATTGTTCTTTAAGTCACATTGATGTTTTCAGATTACTACATAAGTAGTTAAAAGGAATATAATTATTAAGATAGATTTAGCTTCATGTATATTGATTTTAGGTTAAATTGTTTAAATCACATATATACATTCAACTATAAAAGTATGATATAGTCATCTTTACCCTGATTTCTTTCTATATTTGTTTGACATTTTCTGATACAATTTTAAAATGCCAAGAAAAGATAGTTTTCTTTTTAAGTTCTTATCATAAATTACTTGACAGGCTATGTAAAAGTAGAAATTATTTTCCAAGCCTGTCACAGATGAACTGTGACCTTATGGAGCTCATTTAATCATGACTTCCTCAGTTGTAGAATGTATAGTATCATTACCTGATCTTTCATTTTAACAACTTGTATGAAAACCAATTTTGGTTTTGTCATAAAACAATAATTGACAAACCGTGGTTTTAAGTTACAATTACTAGTAATAGCATTTTATTTATAACAAAACCCATCACACAGTATTTACTGACAGGCACTTCAGTGCCACCGTTGTGGGAGGCAATAAAAATGTGTATAAAGTGTGAGCTGAGTTGCCAGCATAATCTAGTCAAGGAAAAGAGATATATAAAATCACTGGGATGCTAGTGAGTGCTGAGTTGTGTGACACTAAGTTAAAAAGATAGTAAGAATTCACATGTTGATGTTTGGTAGAAATCAACACCATACTGTAAAGCAATTATCCTTCAATGAAAAATAAATACTTTTTTTAAAAAGTAAGAATTTAGAGAAAGCACAGAGATTAACCTGACAGTTGGGATGTAGGCTAAAACATGAAAACCAGAGGTGGTTTGTGCAAAAGGCGAATGAAATGGGATAATTATTTTCTGAAAACAACAAACTAGGGGGTTTCCGGACTTGAAGATGCTGAGCACAGAGTAGAAGATGCCCAGGCTGAAAATAACAGAGAATAAGTTAAGAGTCTGTATCTGCAATGGTGAGATCTTCCCCTGCTCCTTCCCTCCTCCAGCACTGAGGTTTATATCTCACTGTAACTTGGAGGATTCCTCTCTAACAAAGTAGATTATTACTCCCAGTTCAGTTCAGTTGCTCAGTCATGTCAAACTCTTTGCGACCCCATGGACTGCAGCACGCCAGACTTCCATGTCCATCACCAATTCCCAGAGCTTTCTCAAACTCATGTCCATTGAGTCGGTGCTGCCATCCAACCATCTCATCCTCTGTCGTCCCCTTCTCCTCCTGCCTTCAATCTTTCCCAACATCAGGGTCTTTTCAGATGAGTCAGGTCTTTTCATCAGGTGGCCAAAGTATTGGAGTTTCGGCTTCAGCATCAGTCCTTCTATTGAATATTCAGGACTGATTTCCTTTAGGATAGGCTGGTTGGATCTCCTTGCTGTCCAAGGGACTCTCAAGAGTCTCCTCCAACACCATAATTCAAAAGCATCAATTCTTTGGTGCTCAGCTTTCTTTATAGTCCAACTCTCACATACATACATGACTACTGGGAAAAACCATAATTTTGACTAGACGGACCTTTGTGGGCATAGTACTGTCTCTGCTTTTTAATATGCTGTCTAGGTTGGTCATAACTTTGTTTCAAAGGAGCAAGTGTCTTTTAATTTCATGGCTGCAGTCACAATCTAGTCATTTTGGAGCCTCCCAAAATAAAAGTCTGTCACTGTTTCCATTGTTTCCCATCTGTTTGCCATGAAGTATTGGGACCAGATGCCATGATCTTAGTTTTCTCAATGTTGAATTTTAAGTCAAGTTTTTCACTCTCCTCTTTCACCCTCATTAAGAGGCTTTTTTGTTCCTCTTTACTTTCTGTCATTTGAGTGGAATCATCTGTACATCTGAGGTTGTTGATGTTTCTCCCGGCAATCTTGATTCCAGCTTGTGATTCATCCAGCCCGGGCTTTTGTATGATGTACTCCAAATATAAGTTAAATAAACAGGGTGACAGTTTACAGCCTTTTTATACTTCTTTCCCAATTTTGAACCAGTCACTTGTTCCATGTAAGGTTCTATAGACAGAACTAAATTCAGGGAATTAAAGTTAATTCCCACAGAGAAATATGAGAAGTTCTTGAATTTTTGAAACAAGAATTGGTTGCTATTTGGAAAATGAATACTCAAGGAAAAGGAAAGGAGCTGTTGCAAATTAAAAATATGACAGCATAGATAGAAAAACTAGTAGAGGAATTGAAAGATAAAACTATTAGTAAAATATCCCTATAATGCAGAACAGAGTGACAAAAGAACATAGTAGTGAATGGTAGGCAATATAAAATAGAAAAATTAGAGTAGCAGGTTGATCCAATATCTTACTCATGATAGAAAATAGGAGGGAAGAAACAAACAACAAAAGTAATAAAATTTCCCAGAACAGGAGGATGTTTGTTTCCAGTTTGAAAGGACTCAGGGGTTGAAAAAGATTAATATCAAGGTATATATTGTGAATTTTAGAAAATCAAAGTTAAAGAGAAGATCCAAAAAGTTTTCACAGTAAAAAAAAAAAAAGTAAAAGTACATACAAAAGAATGGGAATCAGACATGACTTCTCAATAGCAACACAAAGAGTTAGAAGACTGTGGAATCAAAATTCTGAAGGGAAGTGATCTTTAGCCTAGAATTCTATTTCTAGAATTCCAGATTGACGTTAAAGCAAGTACATTTTCAGGCTAGCTAGCACTCAGAAAATCTTGCCTACCTGCCATGGATTTTTTCTTAGGAAGTTACTGGAAGATATGCTTCTCTAAAGCAACAGAATGAACCAAGAAACAAGATTCTTAGGATTCAGGAAATGGAGAAACTTACACAGGAGAGAAATGAAATCTTAGGATGACTGTGCCTTAGACCTAGAGAGCCACTGATCCAAATTAGGGCAGGATACAGAAGGTTCTCTTAGCGATGTTGGAGGGAGGGAAGAAAAGGAACTGATAGATCTGGTATCTGATCTGATCTAGGAGAATTAATAATAATAATAATATCATTTAATAAGAGATAAAATATATAGGATAATTACATATTACTGATAAAAAATCAGTAAGTAATGATTACTGCAAGAAATAACATATGTGGAAGACATTGCTAGCTGCTTGTCCAATATCCAGTTGTCTTATGAACCAACCCTATTGTTCAGAGTGGCAAAATGACCAACTTAAAGTACTTAGCTTCCCTGTTGCTTTTGAAACTAGAGGTGACCCTAGGAGGCACTTTTGGTCAGAGTAAGCAGAGGTCCCTGGTAGGATTTACAAGAAAGCTTACGTTTTTAAAAGTAACATTTCTGTACAGTGTTTTAAAATCAGAATTAATGCTCCCCCTAAAGACTTATAATGAGCAAAATATCAGAATTTTAAAGAAAGATTGCATGTTTTTTACCAACTTTTTCTGTTGCCTGGGACTTCCAGGCTCCACAGAGCACTTTACTGCCTCCTATGAGGGCAGAGTAGGACATTCAAATTAGAGGTATTTTCCACAGACCACTGCCCCATCCAAAAATATGTCTTCAACAGGCTGAGACATTTGAAATTCGTCTACTGCTCATTTTCGGTATGAGAAGTTCTCATGTGTGCTATGGAACATACTCAGAAGTTAGTCTTTAAGACGTTAACAATAAAATGTCCACCCACTGACCCACTAACAGCTTACAGAAAAGCAAAATATTGTACAAATATTGCATTCTTTAAATATATTTTTACATATAAAATACATGTACTTACTATACCTATGTATTATGCTAGACTCAACGGGGATGTGCGTTTTCAACTTTTGCTCTTCGAGTCTGGATCTGAAATATGCCTGAAGGGGCCTGCTTTTTGACCATTCTTTCACTCAAGGCATATATATATTTAGTGCCTACTGTATGCCAGATAGAATTCTCATTGCTGGGGATGCCAGTGAGTAATAAAACAGATGAAAATGACCATTATTCCTATTCCCCTGTAACTTAAGTTCTAATGGGGCAGACAATCAAGAAAAGATGGGCAAGTAAGAAAGTATATAATAAAAACTGTTAGAGAAAAATATAGCAAGAAAAATAGGAAGTATGTGTGGGAGATGGTAGGGCAGGATGGGCCTGATATCTGGTGACCAAGAAAGATACCATGTGATTAAGACATAAATGAGCAAGCCACAGAAGGTATCTGGAGAAGAGGATTCCAGAGGTGCCGAGATGGGAATATATGTGGCATGTTTTGAAGAACAGCAGAGAGTCAATGTGACTGAAGTGGGATGAGCAAGGAGAAGAGCAGTAGGAATTGAGATTGGAGAGGAAATGAGACAGTGGTTACATAGGGCTTTCCAGGCCTTTGAAAGAACTTGGCTCTTACTCTTAAGTATGATTAGAAAGTCTTGAGGGGTTTTGAGCTGAGAAGGGACTCGATCTGATATACTTTTTAACTGGGTAACTGGCACTTTTCATGGGAACAAATTGAAGGATGCAAAGATCAAATCAGGACCATCAGTTAGAAGGCTGTTGCCATGGTCCAGGTGAGACATACAGTAGTTTTGACTGGATGGAGCAGTTAAGTGGTGAGAAGTGGCCAGATGCTGCTGATGGTCAAATGTGGAGAATAAAAATTCCTGAGCAATTAGAAGAATGGACATTTACTGAGTTGGTGAAACTTGAGAAGAGGCATTTTTGAGGGGAATATCAAGAGTTCAGTTTTGGACATGAGTGTTTGAAATGCCTATTTAGATATTCAAGTAGAGAAGACAGTTGGGTATACGAATCTGTAGTTTAGAGAAATGCTTGGGCTGGTGATAGAAATTTGGGAGACAGCAACGCAGTTGGTATTAAAGCCAGGAATTCATTGAAGAATGCCAGGGAGTGAGTGTAGTCAGAGAACTAGAGGAGGCAGAACAGCTGAGTTCTGGGTCCTCGGGCTTTGGGGATTGGAGAGAGAGAGAAAAGGAGAGGTGCGGAAAGGAGACTAATAAGGAGTAGCTGAAGAGGTGGAGCACCTGAAGGGAATGTTTTTCCCTTCTCCCTGGAAATGAGATTTCAGGAAGAAAGCCTTTGAGTATGTAACATACCAGTAACAAGTTGACTGAGATGACCATTGGAAGGAGCACAGAGGTCATTGGTGACCTAGGTAAGAGCAGGTTCAGTAGATGGTATGGGTGGAAGCCTGACTGGAATATATTTAAGGAATATGGGAGGATAGAAATTAGGGGTTTATAACATTAGAAAATATAATGTTATAAAGGAAAATGGAGAAATAGGACAGTGCTTGTGAGAGAGTTGGGGTTAAAGGGGGTTTTTATTTCTCTTTTAGATGTAAGAAATAACTTCTCTTTCTGTTGGTAAGCAAATAGGAGTAGGAAAATTGGTCCTGAAACGGGAAAAATTAATCGCTGGAGTAATGTTGACCAAAAGCTACTTAATAAAGGGAGAGGGGATGAAAAGTAGGTGCCTGGTACCTGTAGATGTCATGGAACTGTCTTTTCACCCATGGATAGCCTAACGCCATCTTTCTTGTTCTGTGAGGAAAAGCAAACTTTTGTTTGGTTAAGTAATGACTTTTTAGGTTTCTGTTACTTTTTTTTTTTTTTAAGGTTTCTGAATGCAACTCTAAGTGACATACATATTTAGAAATAGGATGGTAGAATCAGGAGAAATGACCAAGAGTTGATTGGTTATGTTTGAGCATGGGATGAGAGGCTGTGGTGGAATAAAGACAGTTAACAGCTGCTTTAATTCCAAGTATTCTTTGACATTTTAACAATTTATGTGTGTGTTTTTTCAATTGAAATACTTTTTAAACATGCCCAGTGTGCTTCTGTGAAGCAGATGTCAGGATAGTACTAGGACTGCAGTGATTGATGGGGAGATGGGAAAGATAAAGGGGAAGGAATCAGGTGGGAGATCCTTTTGACTGTGATGCTGGTCTGAACACTAAGCAAGGAGAAGAAGGGACTGGATTATAAAGAGCCTCAGACTGCAGCATGTTGCTCAGAAAGCTTCAGCCACAGGAGAGTTCCTGAACCAAACCTGCTCATTAGGGGAGTCCCCTGTTGGACTAGTACCACACCATGCTCAGTCATTGGCTAGTAGCCACCTGGGAAATATTTGGACTTTGTCAGTCAGCTGTGCTCCCAGCCTTTGTTCATCCTTAAGGAGCTCTGAGTGAGGCACGTCCATGGCCATCAAGAGTGTATACCTATATTTTTGTGTATGCATGATAATCTTGTACTCAGGTGTATACCTGTGTAATCTTAATATCGTGCCCTAATACCTTCTTTGGCAAAAGAAAAATTATTCCTTTCCACAATGAATAGAAAATTTACAGTGTATCTTGACTGATTCAATCCAAAGTTTAATGACCTATGATAATTCACATTTATATTAACTATTTACTCTTAAATAGTAATATATGAGCTCAGTTTTGTAACCTGATTATGATACAAAGAAAATTTTGATCTTCTTAATAATGTGTCTTTGTATTATCAATCAATATTTCCTTCCTATTCTTTTCATAAATGGTCTTTTTCTTCTCTTTTATTAATTGTTTTCATTTAAAAACATTTCTTTTAAAGAAAGTCATAATTCCCTGCCTCCGCCTTTGGCATTTGAATATAATAATGTTTTTGGAAGCTCCAAGGTATTTTGCCACAAAGGAAGCCAGTTCAGGACTATGAATTTCCTTCATATATCCAGTTATGGGCTTCCCTGGTGGCTCAGATGGTAAAGAATCTGCCTGCAGTGCAAGAGATTTAGGTTCGATCCCTGGGTCTGGAAGATCCCCTGGAGAATGGGAAGTAACTTTTGCCTGGAGAAACCCATGAACAGAGGAGCCTGGCAGGCTACCATCCATGGGGTCACAGTTGGACACGACTGAGCAGCTAACACTTTCACTTATGTCCACTTATGGTTAATAGTAAATATGTGTAAATCTAAATGAGTTCAAAATCTGAATAATCTAATGCCTCTCTTGTATAAGGAGAGTGACATTTTATATCAAAAGCTAGCTAATGAGAAGACTTTTAATGCATTATATTTGAGTACATGTACTGAGTTTTTATACAGAAACTTAAAATATGACTTCAGCTTTAGAACTTTGTATTAGATACACTATTTGGAATGTACGAATTAGAAATATACATATAAACTAAGTATATAGCATTGGGTGTGAGAACCCATCAACTTTACATTCATGATATTTGAGAATATTATGTTATATATATATGCCAAAATAACTGATAGAGAAAACACATCAAGTGCTTTTGCCAATTGTGATATATACCCGTTATTTTTCAAAATAAAGTTAAAAATATAAAACTACTAGGTAGTATTTATACAATATACTTAAGAAACTATGAAATTAAAAGCAGCTGTAACTATACTTCTCATAAAACAGTGTTGTATATAAGACATTCATAGCAGCTCTTCACGATGAAGTACCTATCATTTGGTATTCTCCTTGGTCTAAGTAGAATCCTAGGTTAAATTGTGATATCCCAGTTACCACTGTGTGCCAAACACACGTAAATCTCTCTGTATCTGTATCCCTCCTTCTGCCGTAATAGGAGAACATTCCTTTGTCTGAAGCCACGCATTCCATGTAGACCACAGTTCTCAGTCTGTACACTAGGCACCCTGGGGATTATAGTGAATTCACAGGAATCCTGCAGGATATTTTAAAATTTCAAGAGAAACACAAGGCTTCTGTTGGATACTGCACAGATAAGTAGCTCCAGGTAGAGCAGATTTTCAACATTAGAACACAATACATTCCTTTTGAGGATGTCATATAAGTATGAAGCTGGCTTTTTAGAGCTTGCTGTGAATTTAACTCAGATAACCATTATATCTACTACTGTGGGCAGGAATCCTTTACAAGCAATGGAGTAGCCATCATAGTCAACAAAAGAGTCTGAAATGCAGTACTTGGATGCACTCTCAAAAATGACAGAATGATCTCTGTTCGTTTCCAAGGCAAACCATTCAATATCACAATAATCCAAGTTTATGCCCCAATCAGTAATGCTGAAAAAGCTGAAGTTGAATGGTTCTGTGAAGACCTACAAGACCTTTTAGAACTAACACCCAAAAAAGATGTCCTTTTCATTATAGGGGACTGGAATGCAAAAGTAGGAAGTCAAAAAATACCTGCAGTAACAGGCAAATTTGGCCTTGGAGTTCAGAGTGAAGCAGGGCAAAGGCTAATAGAGTTTTGTCAAGAGAACACACCAGTTGTAGCAAACACCCTCTTCAACAGCACAAGAGAAGACTCTACACATGGCTATCACCAGATGATCAACATTGAAATCAGATTGATTATATTCTTTGCAGCCAAAGATGGAAATGCTCTATACAGTCAGCAAAAAGAAGACTAGGAGCTGACTGTGGCTCTGATCATGAACTCCTTATTGCCAAATTCAGACTTAAATTGAAGAAAGTGGGGAAAACCACTAGACCATTCAGGTATGACCTAAATCAAATCCCTTATGATTATACAGTGGAAGTAATAAATAGATTTAAGGGACTAGATCTAATAGAGTGTCTGATGAACTATGGACAGAGGTTCATGACATTGTACAGGAGACAGGGAGCAAGACCATCCCGAAGAAAAAGAAATGCAAAAAAGCAAAATGGCTGTCTGAGGAGGCCTTACAAATAGCTGTGAAAAAGAAGAGAAGCCAAAAGCAAAGGAGAAAGGAAAGATATACCCATTTGAATGCAGAGTTCCAAAGAACAGCCAGGAGAGATAAGAAAGCCTTCCTCAGTGATCAGTGCAAAGAAATAGAGGAAAACAACAGAATGGGAAAGACTAGAAATGTCTTCAAGAAAATTAGAGATACCAAGGGAACATTTCATGCAAAGATGGGCTCCATAAAGGACAGAAATGGTATGGACCGAATAGAAACAGAAGATATTAAAAAGAAGTGGCAAGAATACACAGAAGAACTATACAAAAAATATTTTCACGACCCAGATAATCACAATGGTGTGATCACTCACCTAGAGCCAGACATCCTGGAATGTGACGTCAAGTGGGCCTTAGGAAGTATCACTATGAACAACGCTAGCGGAGGGGATGGAATTTCAGTTGAGCTATTTCAAATCCTGAAAGATGATGTTGTAAAAGTGCTGCACTCAATATGTCAGCACATTTGGAAAACTCAGCAGTGGCCACAGGACTGGAAAAAGTCAGTTTTGATTCCAATCCCAAAGAAAAGCAATGCCAAAGAATGCTCAAACTACTCACAATTGCACTCATCTCACACACTAGTAAAGTAATGCTCAAAATTCTCCAAGCCAGGCTTCAGCAATACGTGAACCGAGAACTTCCAGATGTTCAAGCTGGTTTTAGAAAAGCCAGAGGAACCAGAGATCAAATTGCCAATATCCGCTGGATCATCGAAAACTCAAGAGAGTTCCAGAAAAACATCTATTTCTGCTTTATTGGCTATGCCAAGCCTTTGACTGTGTGGATCACAATAACTGTGGAAAATTCTTCAAGAGATGGGAATACCAGACCACTTGATGTGCCTCTTGAGAAACCTGTATGCAGGTCAGGAAGCAACAGTTAGAAATGGACATGGAACAATAGACTAGTTCCAAATAGGAAAAGGAGTATGTCAAGGATATATATTGTCACCCTGCTTATTTAACTTACTTGGAGAGTACATCATGAGAAACCTTGGGCTGGAGGAAGCACAAACTGGAGTCAAGATTGCCAGGAGGAATATCAATAAAATCAGATAAACAGATGACACCACCCTTATGGCAGAAAGTGAGGAGGAACTAAAGGGCCTCTTGAAGAAAGTGAAAGAGGAGAGTGAAAAAGTTGGCTTAAAGCTCAACATTCAGGTAAACTAAGGTCATGGCATCTGGTCCCATCACTTCATGGCAAATAGATGGGGAAACAGTGGAAACAGTGGCTGACTTTATTCTTCTGGGCTCCAAAATCACTGTAGATGGTGATTGCAGCCATGAAATTAAGACACACTTACTCCTTGGAAGGAAGGTTATGACCAACCTAGACAACATATTGAAAAGCAGAAACATTACTTTGTCAACAAAAGTCCATCTAGTCAAGGCTATGGTTTTTCCAGTAGTCATGTATGGGTGTGAGAGTTGGACTATAAAGAAAGCTAAGTGCCAAAGAATTGATGCTTTTGAACTGTGGTGTTGGAGAAGACTCTTGAGAGTCCCATGGAGTGCAAAGCAATCCAGCCAGTCCATCCTGAAGGAAATCAGTCCTGGGTGTTCATTGGAAGGACTGATGTTGAAGCTGAAACTCCAATATTTTGACCACCTGATGTGAAGAGCTGACTCATTTGAAAAGACCCTGATGTTGGGAGAGATTGAAGGCAGGAGGAGAAGGGGACGACAGAGGACGAGATGGTTAGATGGCATTACCAACTCAATGGACATGAGTTTGGGTAAACTCCGGGAGTTGGTGATGGACAGGGAGGCCTGGCATGCTGAGGTTCATGGGGTCACAAAGAGTTGGACACGACTGAGCAACTGAACTGAACTGTGATAAAAAGCCAGTACCACACAATTAGCATAGAACACAAGATTAAGAGTATCCAGTCTGATTCCAGGGATTGCGAATTTGCATGTGGTGTCCAAATTCTACTAGTGCACACCTCCTAGGGATTAAGTAAAGGTATTTTTCTTTGATTCTTTGTGTGTTATGTTTCAAATGACTACCAAGTTATTGGGACATAAATACTTATTTAGTTGTTTAAATTCTGGTATTTCTTTTGGTCAAGGGCACTATAAAAATTTCTGAAGCCTCTTCAATGAATGGTGCTGGGAAAACTGGGCAGCTACATGTAAAAGAATGAAATTAGAACACTTTAACACCATACAGAAAGATAAACTCAAAGTGGATTAAAGACCTAAATGTAAGACCAGAAACTATAAAACTCTTCAAAGAACACATAGGCAGAACACTCGATGACATAAATCAAACCAAGATCCTCTGTGACCCACCTCCTGGATAACGAAAATAAAAACAGAAGTAAACAAGTGGGACCTGATTAAACTTAAAAGCTTTTGCACAGCAATGGAAACTATAAGCAAGATGAAAAGAAAACCCTCAGACTGGGAGAAAATAATAGCAAATGAAACAACTGACAGAGGATAAATTTCCGAAATATAGAAGCAGCTCATACAACTCAGTGCCAGAAAAACAAACAACCCAATCAAAAAGTGGGGGAAAGACCTAAATAGACATTTCTCCAAAGAAGACATACAGATGGTTAACAAACACATGAAAAGATACTCAGCATCACTCATTATTAGAGAAATGCAAATCAAAACCACAGTGAAATATCACCTCATACCGGTTAGAATGGCCCTCATCAAAAAGTCTACAAACAATAAATGCTGGAGAGGGTGTGGAGAAAAGGGAACACTCTTGCACTCATCCTCTGGCATAGATTTGGATCCCATCCCCTCTGGCCTTCTCAGAATCCCACCTGATTTTATTCCTTCTCTTAGGTACAGCATACTGGTGCAAAGCACTGTTCTATTTTTCTCAGTATCATGTCTTGGCTTTATTAGCTGTGTGACTTTGGGGAAGTTACTTCACCTGTCTGTGCCAGAGTTCATGTACTATGAAATGGAGATAAAAATATCTAACTCATATGTTTTTTATAAGAATTAAGTTAATATATGTAAAATGCTTAGAAATAGTTTTTGGCACAAATACCTGCTTTTTAGAAATAATTAAATTTATCCTTTCTGTCAAATGGACCTTTCTGATAAACTTTAAATTTTTAAATTAAACAATTTTTATTGTAACAAAAAAACCCCAAAATTACCATCTTAACACATTTTTAACTGTACAGTTTGGTAGCATTAAGTATATTCACATTGTTGTGAAATATCTCCAGAACTTTTTCATTTTGCAAAACTGAAACTCTATACACTTAAACAACAGCTCCGCTACCTCTGTCCCCAGCCCCTGGCAACCACCATTGTACCCTCTGCTTCTGTGAGCTTGACTGCTTTAGCTGCCTCATGTAAGTGGAGCCATGCAGTATCTGTCCTTCTTTGACTAGCCTACTTTACTCAGCATAATGTCCTCACAGTTCATCCAAGTTGTAGCATGTGACAGGATTGTCTTCCTTTTTAAATCTCAGTAATATTCCACTGGATGGATGTACCACATTTTGCTTATCTGTTCATCCATTGATGAACATGTGGGTTGCTTCCTTCTCTTGGCTGTTGTGAATACTGCAGTGAACATGGGTGTACAGATACTTCTTGGAGACAGTGGTTTCTTTTAGCTATATACCCACAAATGGCATTGCTGATTAGATGGTAGTTCTATTTTTACTTTTTTGAGGAACCTCTATAATGTTTTTCACAGGTACACCATATTACAATGCCTCCAGCAGTGCACAAGGGTCCTAGTTTCTCCATAGCTTCACCAACACTTTATTTTTTGTTTTTTTCCCCTGATAGTTGCTATTCTGTAGGTATGAGATGATTTCTCATTTCTATGATATTTGTCATAAAAAAATGGTATCTGTCATAGAAAAAGATTAGTGATGTTGAGCATCTTTTCATATGCTTGTTGGCCATTTGTATATCATCTTTGGAGGAATGTCTATTCAAGTCCTTTGCCCATTTGTTAATTGAGTAATTTTTTTGTTGTAGAGTTTTAAGAGTTTTAAAAGTGTATTTTGGATGTTAACTCCTTGTCAGATATATGATTTGCAGACATGCTCTCCCACTCTGTAGGTTGCCTTTTCACTCTTACCTGTGTACTCTGATGCACAGAAGTTTTAAACTTTTGTCTGTTTTTGCTTTTAGAGTCATATCTAAGAAATCACTTTCAAATCCAATGTCATGAGGCTTTTCCCTTATGGTTTCTTCAAGAAATTTTATCATTTTGGGTCTGAGTCTAGATCTTGAAACCATTTTGCATTAATTTTTGTGTATGCTGTGAGATAAGGGTCCATTTTCTCTCTTGTGAATGCAGATATCCAGTTTTCCCTGCACCATTTGTTGAAGAGACTATTCTTTCCACATTGAGTGGTCTCAGCACTTTTGTTGAAGATCATTTTGACCATATTTGTGAGAGTGTATTTCTGGGCCCTATATTCTGTTCCATTGGTCTATAGATCTGTCTTTTGACAGTACCACACTGTTTTGATTATTGTGTCTTTGTACTATGTCTTGAAATCAGGAAGTATGAGAACTTTGTTCTTCTTTTTCAAAATTGTTTTGACCATTTGGAATCCCTTGAGATTCCTGGTCAACTTAAATACTCTTTTCTATTTAAGCAAAAAAACAAAAAACATTCATCTCAGATACCACCATGTCATAGCCCTTTTCTTCAGAATCAAGTTTCTCAAAAGAATTTCTGTTTGGAGTCTCCATTTCTCTATTGCTCACTCAGCATTTAACCAACTTCGGCCATACTTTTCTCCTGATTACACTGAAAACCTTTTACACTGAGGTTACAGAAAACCCTCCGTTATCACTAAATCCAATTTAGTGACTTTTTTTTTTAAGGCATAATCTTAAATACACAAGGGGATTCATTACTACCTGCCACACCAGTTTTCTTAAAATACTTTTTTGTATTAATTCTCCATGACACTTTTCTAGTATTCTTCCTATCTCTCCAGTATTCTTCTCTGTGTTCTTTCAAGACCTGTGCTTCTTTCTCCTGACCTTGAATGTCCTCTCCTCTTTACTCTGAACTCCTGGGATATCCAGCTTATACTTATAGCTTCAGTGCCTCTTCTCTGTAGAGCTCAGGCCTCGCCCCTGTGCTCCACAGTCATTAATCCAGTTACCTACTTAATATCTCTCCTTTGGTGCCTCAAAGATGTTTCCAACACAGTATCTCTAAAATGAAATTCAGAGCCCTCTACCTGTTGCTCTTCTACCACTTCAATCTCAGTAAACAGCCTGTCTTCCTTTTATTTATGGAAACCAGAAACCTGGAAGCCACCTGTTTGTACTTGAAATTAACCTCTTCTTTACCCATTTCTCCTTCCTCCCCTTGCCACATATTCAACTAATCGCTGATGCTACTGGATTTTATCTCCTAAGTCACTCTTCTCCACCAGAGGGTCTCTAGCCTTTCCCTCATAACTCTAGCCACCTCTCTCCATCTCCCTCTTGACTACTTCAGCGTGTCTTCATCTTCACTGTTCTACCTGCTCCCACCGGTCTGTCTTCCACCCTGTAGCCAAAATGATTTTTTAAAAGCAAATCTGTTACTTTCCAGCTTCAAACGCTTCTATAACTCTGGATAATAGATAGAAACTGGAAACTGGTGAACTAGGGCAGGGTAGGGGAGAAGAGGTAGGAGGGATACAAAGGTAGGAAATTGTATACCTCTGTATAATTTGTTGTCATTTTCTTTTGGAACTACAAGGATGTGTTACTTCTTCCAAAAATTAAATCAGTAAATTCAGTTTAAAAAATTACAGCATGACACTGTTCTTAAAGGCTTAACTGAACTGGTCCCAACCTACCTATCTTTTTAATTGCATCTGTTACCAAATTCTTTTCTAATTTCAGTACCACAGCCTTACCAGGCTTCTGTCCATTGCTTATACTCTGTATGCTTTCTACCGCTTTGAGGCCCTTGCACAAACTATTCTTAGCTCTGCCTTGAATGCCCTTTGCTCCTCCTTTCACTGAGGTAACACATTCTTATCCTTAGGTCTCTGACATTGAGTTACCACTTTCTTAGGAAGCCTTCCCTGATGAGCTCTATTCCCTATTATGTGCTGTTATACCATGGACTTCTTGATACTCACTGCAGTTTTACACTTAACTGTGTGACCATCTAATTACTATCTGCTTCATCAATTTGAATGAAAGTTCCATTGTAGTAACAGTTTAACAATACTAATCCTAAAAGAATCCTGCTATGCTTAAAGCTACCATAATATCCTATTGTACATTAGGTGTGAGTGTGTGTGTTTAAATTTACTTAGGGAGTGCTATTATCAGCCCCAAGAGGAGACTGTCATATATAATTTTTCCAAGCTTACTTTGGAGTATCTTCAAAGATCACTGTTTTGTGGAGGAAGCTTTGGGAAATACTCTTTTACATTTATGCTGTTAGTATGTACTATGAGGAAGGAGAAGTTGAAGGTGTCAAGGGCATCTGTTGAGTGCGGTCCTGGTAAAAAGAGGGTGGACAAGGAGTTATATTAAAAATGGTAGATCTGAGAGAAGTTGAGAGTATTGGCAGAATTTACCTGTGGATTTAAAATCTCTGGGCAAAGGTGAAAATTAAAAATAGTATTCTCAAAGCAAAGGAATTTTAAAAGAATTCAGTGGTGATCTTTATTCCCACTTTTAAGGTTTTAATTTTAAAATAATAAATTGATTCCTTAACATTGTTAAATGGCATGCAATACAAGCAGATAAACATTCAGAGTACTACCCTCACCATGGTAAGCACAGTCAACAGTTGTTTATGTCCTTCCTCCAAGCATTTACAAATGCTCATATAAATAAGTAGTATATAAATATATTTTAGGTATTATATATATTATTCTCTGCAAATATTTTTCTGTAACTTCACATAACAACATATAACATACCTATTAATGATCTACATCTCCCCTCCTTATTTTTAGTAGATGCAGAGTAATCCAGTTTGAAAATACCATACTTTACAATTGTTACTTAGAATCTTTTTAGTGAATAAAGAAATTGGACATGGGTAAGCAATCTAATAAGACAATATAATAAAAAAGTGTTTTATTTTTTAATAAGTGAAAATGCAGAGGAGAGAGTCTTAGTTCAGTTTCCTAAACTCGATCCTTTTACCTGTTACTGTAGTTCATTTTCAGTATGATTCAAATTCTGATTTCTCAGAAACACATTTTATGGCATAAAAGCATTCTTTAAAACTCTATTTGTGAGCAGAATACTTTAAGATCTGCTTCTTTGTTTTTGAAAGGTTTTTTAGAAAAATAACAAATAACATATTAAAAAGTAAAGAAATTACCCACAATTCCAATTTAAAAACAACTTTTTGTCTAGAGGTTAAAGTTTCTGCCTTCAACTCCCAATTTCACCTCTTCAAGGGACTTACTGAGACGTTTTGGTCAAATTCTTTCTTGCGTTTTCTTGTGTTTATACAATTTCTTTATGCATGTGTATGCATGTATCACACCTATTTTTTTCTGATAAAATGGAATGGTGCTATTCATGTAGGTCTGCAACTTTAAAAAATTTTCATGCCACTTCACTGTATCACAGGCTAGGGCAAAAAAATTCTGATTAATTAAACCTGTCTATCTTTTATGTTATCTCCATTTATTTTCTTGTAGTAACAACATTCACCATAACCAAACTAAAAAGGGACTGATGTATCAACTGGCATGGTAATTTGTTTACTTACAATATGAAATATATCTGACATCATAGACTTAGCTCATGTGCTTGGGGCATTCCCACCTGATGGATGAATTACTCAAGAGACTAAATTATAGATAAGGCTGATTGGTGAGCTGAGGTGTTCTTACAGGATATTTCTATCAGGCTATGGCTAGAGCTCTGACTTGCCCTTCGGCTTTTTCTTTCCTGACAGCTGGCATTAGTCATCAGAGTCATAGCCCTGAATGGGGTTACAGATATTTGGTAAGGTTTCCTCCAGGCTCTGATCTGAACTGTGCACTGCCCACTATTTCATTTAAGATCTCTGACCTGGTCCTCATTCGTTAACTTTTCTTTCTGTGAGAAAAGTGTTGATTAGACTTTGAGGCTCTCCCAAATCATCTGTTTGTTGGAAGACATGGAAAACACCTTTGCCTCCATAGCAACTCATTTACAGGCACTTTGTTCAGGTGAGCTTCCATGGATGCGGCTAACACATAGAGGTGTGACCGCTGCAGTGTCTCCAGACATTGCCAAATGTCATGTCCCCTGGTGGTCAGAATCACCCCTGCTCGAGAACCACTGGTTTAGAGGGAAGCTGGTTTAGACTGAAGAAGGAGCTAGAGAGAAGAAAACCAGATAGGCTACTACATGGAAATCAACTGACTGAAAGGGAGAGGATGTCAGTTCCTGAGCAGCAGGGGAAACAACATCGGATCTGTCCTGTGTCTTGGTGTCTGCTTCTCCACTAATTATGAGACCTTTGACTAGGTGGCTCAGATGGTAAAGAATCTGCTTGCAATGCAGGAGACCCAGGTTCGATCTATGGTGGGGAAGATCCCCTCGAGGAGGAAATGGATACCCACTCCAGTATTCTTGCCTGGAGAATTCCATGGATAGAGGAGTCTGGTGGGCTATATAGTCCATGGGCTGCAAAGAATTGGGCATGACTGAGTGATTAACACTTTCACTTTGGTTAGTTGCTTTACCCTCCTGATTGTGAATTAGTATGAGGATTAATGTTGTTATTATTGTTTTTTTAATTTACATGCTTACAATGTACCAGAGTTGTACTGACATTTTATATGAATTAGAGAGTATGTATTAAAGTCCTCTGTAAACTGTAAAATTTTATACAAAAGTAATGTGTTATCCTGTTCACTTCTTACTGCTGCTTTTATCCATGAGATCTTTAAAACTATGGGCAAATACAAGATTTACCTTTGAACCATGTTCTTTTGTGAATTTCATAAAATATTATAAATATTTTCTCACTTTTAAATGTATGTAATTATTTTATGTATGTGTGTATATGTGTGTATGTGTATATATATGTATATATTTAAGAGCTGGATTTAAAATTACATTAGGGATTAAAGTGTAGCATCGCTCATTTTATAATGAGAATAGGTGAGAAAAATGAGATTTTGTAATTTGCAATAGATTTAGCAGACAAATTTCCAGGAATGTATCCATTCCCTATATTGCATAACATCACACAAATCTTTGGGAAGCCCCATTGTTAGCACTTCTCTATCCAGAAGAATACATGTTTTCTTGCCCTTTTGTTTCTCGTGCTTTAGTCAGTTCCCTATAGTGAGTCAATTAAAATTTTTTTCTCATCCTTGTCTTAACTGCATTCACTTATGTCACTCTACTTTAATGGATTAGTCAGGCATGATTTCTCTCTATACTCAATAAATGTTTGCTGAATGAAGGAATAAATTACAGAAAACATGTTATCTCTCTTCCAGCAGGTTATCTGTTAAAATGATCAGTGACCCTACCCTTCATTATAGATTTCCTCAATGTAAAATGGTTTGCCTGTCTATAGTTCTGAATTTCTCCAGAAGTTATCCCATGGATTGGATAGGGGGTCAAGGTTGAGGGAGGTGTTGGGTACCATCCTGATGCAAATTTCCTGGGCCTCCTGAGGAGTGGTTAATAATACTTTAGATATTTGCTTCAACCCTAGAATTTACTCCATTGGTCATAATACTTTGTTACCTCTCTAGATTGTAGTGTGCAGCACCTGTTGTGTCCCACATGTCACCTGATGATTTCAAGGGATCAGTCTTGGCTACCTGTCCACGACTTACCTCTCAAATGGTGGATTAAACCTATAACCCAGGGTTGATTTTTAGTACTGATCCTGTATGCCTTTCTTTACTTTTCACTTCTCTCAGATATGACAATGATCACATGGATTTGGGAGGAGTTTCCTTAGCCAGTGAGAATACTGAATTCAGTTGAATTGTTTGTGATCACTGTTATAAAACAGCTCATTCACAGTTACTTACTGCACCAGTTCTTCTTCAGTACTTGAGACTGTGATGCATTGATCAATACATGATATATGATGTACTTCTCTTTATGGCTACTAATCTACCTCTTCTAGGAAGCAGTCATCTATCTTAACCAAAACCTCCACTTCTCTGAGATGAGATCTTCCGCTATATTCTACACACATTTTACCAATACTTGCCTGGATCATTCATCATCTTATCCCCATCTATATACTTGGCATATATAGGAGGCATTCATGTATTTTTGACCTACTGAGTGAATGAAATTTGGACTCTTGTTTCTGCTTATGTTTTTGTTTTGCTTAATGATGTCAGATGGTAAAAATTTCTTTCTTCTCCCAGTGCCTTTCACTTCTAATTAAGTACTCAAAATAAGGTTAAGAGAAACCAATTTGAGGAACCATCTGAAGATCATGGGGATCATTTCCTAGTTTCTTAAAAAAAGACACACCTCTCTGGTATGAGCTTATTTTTAAAACATGAGAAGAAAAAAGTTAGTGTAGGCAATAGAAAGAAATAATGGTCAGAGCATAACTAGCAAGGAAGATGCTTCCTGTCTGGAAGGGTGTCGGGGGAAAGAAAAAGTTTCAGTTCCTATTTTGCCTTCGTCATCTTCTGCACAGGGAACTACATAAAAATTGGCAGAGTTTTGGGAAATCCCATAGGCCCTCTCATTTATTCATCCTGTGGATCTCTTCTCAAGCTCAGATCTGCTCTGGAGGTGTCTCCCTTTGCTTCTTTGTCGCTCCTTTTTAATTTTTTGAATTGTTGGATTCTCTGATTCTTTGAAATGGGATATCTTGGTGCCCCTTTTCCTTCTTGTCCTGCCAAATCTTAAGATAGGCTTTTTCCATTTTGGAGGGCTTAAGAACTAACATTTTGGGGAAACAGGTAGAGATACTTTCCTGTCTGGGCTAGCATATTCTTTTCCTGAGACTCATACTATTTTTTTCCCTATTTCTGGTTATCGCCATTACCATATCCAGAAATACCTTTGGCACCAATACTTGGAAACTTATGCTTCCCCAGAGGTTGTTTTTATAAAAATGTATTAATTAACTTATTAATTTGCTTATACCTTCTTATTCCAAAATCTGATGTTAGGGCTACTTCTAGAACACATGACATTTGGAAATCAGAAATGACAGACATACCTTAATCCTAATAAGTACCCCAACTAGGTGTCAATAAGAGGGCTAACCTGATCTTTTAACACATCTAAAGATTGAGATGTCCCAGAGTTCAGTTGTTAGGCCTCTTTCTCTCCATTTTTTTTTTTTCCTTAAACAGCAAATTTATTTTCTCACAGTTCTAGAAGCTAGAAGTCCAAGACCAGGTTGCTGTGAGGGCTGGTCTCTGGTGAGACCTTTCTTCCTGATTCATAAACAACTGTCTTCTTTGTTGCTGTTTGGCCTTTTCCTTATGTGTGCACCTGGAAAGAGAGCCTGCTGCTGTGTGTTCTTTGTAAGGACACCAGTTTAATTAGATTAGGGTTCCACCCTTATGATCTCTTCACTCTTTTTAGCTCAGTTGGTAAAGAATCTGCCTGCAATGCAGGAGACCCTGGTTCGATTCCTGGGTTGGGAAGATCCGCTGGAGAAGGGATAGGCTACCCACTCCAGTATTCTTGGGCTTCCCTTGTGGCTCAGCTGGTAAAGAATACACCTGCAATGTGGGACACCTGGGTTCGATCCCTGGGTTGGGAAGATCCCCTGGAGAAGGGAAAGGCTACTCACTCCAGTATTCTGGTCTGGAGAATTCTATGGACTGTATAGTCCATGGAGTTGAAAAGAGTCGGACACGACTGAGCGACTTTCACTATTCAGTTCCAAGACTTTAAACACTACCATACATTGTTGATGACTCCCAAATATAATCTCCAGCCTCCACTTCACCCTAGACTTCAGACTATTTAATATCTCTACTTATATGTCCATACACACCTTAAACTTAACATGTCCACACCAAACTTTAGATTCTCCCAATCTAAATTTACCTCTCCTCAAGTGTTCCCCATCTCAGTAAACCAAGTTGCTCAGCCCCAAAACCTTTGAGTTTTTCTCTTCAGCAAGCCCTGGTTGCTCCCCTTTAAAATATGTCTCAAATATATCCACGTACTCTTTCCTCTAGCATTGCCATCTAGTTCAAGCCATCATCATCTCTCACCCAGGCCACTGCAGTGGCCTCCTAATGGTCTCCCTGCTTCTACTCTTGCCCTAAAGTGAAGTGAAATGAAGTCGCTCAGTTGTGTCCGACTCTTTACGACCCCATGTACTGTAGCCTACCAGACTCCTCCGTCCATGGAATTTTCCAGGCAAGAGTACTGGAGTGAGTTGCCATTTCCTTCTCCAGAGGATCTTCCCAACCCAGGAATCGATCCCGGGTCTCCTGCATTGCAGGCAGACGCTCTACCATCTGAGCTACCAGGGAAGCCCTACTCTTGCCCTGATCCTTCTTTAAAATACAAATTATAATTCACTGCTACTTAAAACCCTATGACTTCTCCTCAACAAGGTCCCCTGACTGCCTTGCTGATTCCATCCTCTGAACATCCCTCTCACTCACTCCTCACCTCTCAAGGCACACTGGCCTACCTTTTGTCAGTTTTCCCAAGCGCATTCTGACCTCAAGAGTTTTTATGTTTACTATTCTAAGCCTCAAATTCCCTTTCTTCAAGTAATCATATGGCTTGTTCTTTCACTTCATTTGGATCTGTACTCAAACGTTGTCTCCTCAAAGAGACCTTTTTACTTCTTTATTAGTCATCTGTTTAAAGCTGCTTCTGGTTACTGGCAGTATTCAAGCATGGGCTGGATCCTTGAAGGATGCTTGCAGAGATGCTAAAGAAGGAACTTCCATGTCATGTGGGAGTGGAAAATTAGACCAGATTTCCTTCTAACTTGAAATTATTTAATCCTATCATGAATTAATTATGGTTCTTTCTCTAAGAATTTAGTTAGCACCTGCTATGTGTCTGACCTTGTTCTAGGCACTAGATAAGATATAAAGATATATATCTTTAAGATATATCTATAAGATATAGATATATATATATATCTTTAAGATATAAAGATGAAAGTGGCCTAGCTAGTATCCATTAGGAACTAGTAGTAGATAATGAAGAAAAGAGGTGCTTAAGAGTATGGGTGTAAAATTCTAGTAGATAAAAATAAATAGAAAAGGACAAATTTTAGAGGTGCTCTGAATAAATGGCAACTCACTCCAGTATTCTTGCCTGGAAAATGCCATGGATGGAGGAGCCTGGTAGGCTACAGTCCATGGGGTCACAAAGAGTCAGACACAACTGAGTGACTTCACTTCTCTGAATAAATGAGGAAGAGATTGAATAAATGAGGGGAGAAAAAACTATTATAAGGGGGAGAACTAGATATGAAAGATGACCCTAAAATTGCCTGCTTGAGAGGGGAGAATGTAGGGGTAAAGACCACATGTTATATTGTTATGGGGGTATTCCCTAAAAGGAAAATATTAGTGCTAGTCATCAAGGTGTATATGGCACGGCTGGATGTAATTCATAATTCAGTAGAGATTAATTAATTCATGAAGTAGTTTGAAATTCTAGGAACAAACGTACCTTCACCTTCTCTTATTAGTCTCCCAAACCAATAAAGTTAAGTTCTCCTTTCCCCTGCCTTCCAGCCCATTGTGGGTATATTAACGTGAAATTGACAGTTCCTTTAATCACATGGGGCCCTTCAGTTTCTTTTCTGGTTCATATGCCTAGAATCTGTTAGACAGTAGGGGAATGGTTGTCTTTTTTAATATAATAATCACCTGGTCCCTCTTACTGCTCATTGTTCACACATGTCCCAGTATGTCTTGTCACAGAATCATCCTCTCTAGCTGGGACATGATGCCTAGGTAGGTGGGGAATTCCCCTGTTTTGTTTAAAATCATAGTTGTCTTTGGATTTGGCTAGCATGTTCATGATTAGTTTACTGACAATTGGTTTTTTTCTTTTTATACCATATGCTATTACATGATTCATCTGCTTTGAGTCTGTTGCCTTGAAGGTGAAACAATTTCTTCCAATGTTGATATTTCATAATCTCATAGATAACAAGCATACACATATGCATAGTCCTTTCAGAAGTTTTAAACATTTGGAGATGAATGAATTATACTGACGCAAATGAAAAGGAACAGTATAAAACCATAATGGTGATACCCAGACGTCTTTTGCTGGGTGGTTGGGTGAACACTAATATTAATAAAGCCTTCATACTTTACTATGTTTATCTCTCCTTGAGAAGTTATTTCTGGTATGTGGTACTTATTTATGAATTTTAACATTTAACATTGTGCTTTAGTTGCCTTGGATTTACATGTATTTTAATATTTTAGACCTGATCTTTATTTGAAGGAGTTTAAATTCCGGCTAAATCATAATACTTGGTGTTAACATTGTAATGATGATTGCTGTTTAATACGTAGCAATGCCTACTCAAATGTTAAGAAATCTTCTTTTAATTACTAATATAAATATTAATCTTTGAAAACATTTCAATAAGACACATCACATCGCCGAGTGCAGTGCAAGGAAGTTTTTTCCACATGGTTATTTTCCAAGTATTTAACAGATTACACTTCTAATAAACATGGACTAAATTCAGTTTCTTCATATAGCACTGGTCAGTGCACTTATGTGTTCCACCATTTAACCACCTGGATTTTTTTTACTCAGAATGTCAGTGATGGTTTTTCAAAGAACTCTTTATAATTCCATGGTATAGATATACATGTACATATCTGTATAAGTTGTACATTTGGGGAGGAATTTTTAAAAGAGTCTAATTCTTAGTGTATCTCCCTCCCCCTCTCCCTTCACCTGTAGCTCCTGTTTGGTTCAGGTGTGCTGGCGTCCCTAAGCCTTTCCGGGCCGCAGCTGGAGAAAGTGGTGATTGATAGAAGCCTGGTGGGGAAGCTCATCTCAGACACCATCAGCGATGGTAATTACCCCCATGTGCAAATCAATTGCCTACGTTAACAGTGGGGCAGGAGAAATAGTGTGTCAACAGGTAGACTAATTATTACCACCAGGGACTTGAAAACACAAGTAATTGCTTGTAAAAGCATAGTTACAACCCCTGGGACCAATACAAGTTTTGACTAATATTTAATGTCAAAGTTTTTGTCAATTGTTAGTATTCTTGAGTATTTTTTACTGTTTCCTTAAAAAAGTGAACATATTTTCGAAAGAGGTGGGTTTTTCGTTTGGTGTGTTGACATTTCAAATATTTTTCACTTTCACATGAATTTTGAATAAATAACCCCAATTTGTCAGCATAGCCACTTAGTACAAAAACAAAATCTCTTCTTTGGCTCTTAGGACAATTCTTTGTTACTAAAGTCTATGAATACTACCTTCTGAGAGAATTTGAGCAGTATTTCTAAAAATAAAAAAATCAGTGCCAAAAATACCAGATAAATCTGAATCCTGTAAAGTGATATCACAGTTAGTATGTAATTGCTACAAAGCGAATAAAGACTTTAAGACAATTATTGAAAAGGTAGCATACTGACATTTATTAATCCTTAAAAGGCTCTTTGCTGTGCCAGCCTACCTATATAATTTAATTAAAACAACTATTCCTTGTCAGATATAGTTATTTCTGTTTTATAGATAAGGAAATTGAAGCTGAGATACTAATGCCCCCCAATGAGATACCAAGGAATAGTCCCAAAATGACTGGGCTGAAATTTGAACCCATTTTCTTTGCACTGTAGTGTGCTGACTCCTAAAGTTTTAAGATTGCACTTTAATTCAAGGTGAAAAAAAAAGGTCTAAGAAACTGATTGGATTATCATTAGAGATTCAAAATAATCCATAGCTTAAATTGAATAATTAAAGGAAAGTGTGGTCTAGTGGAAAGGACAGAGGTAAGATTATAGAAACCCTTCTGCTGTGTGTGCTCACTCGTACCTCTGAATAATGCAGACACAGTTTCTTAGAGAAAAGCACTCTGCAGCATGGCTATCGTTAGTAGTATTCCTGATGATGATAAGCTGGGGGTAGGGTTATGAATATGTCACTTCCTCTTCCTTATAGGATCATGGTGCTAAGGAAGCTTCCCTGTGGAAGAGGTTCTATTTTCATATGTCTAATAATTAACCCCTTCACTGATGCTGCAAATAAAATAGTGGCTGTGATGATTTTGTCATTTTGGTGGTCTTCCATTAGAATTAAAAGGAGACCTCCAAAACTGTTCATGTTGCTGAGATATCTTTTTTCACTTGTTTCTTTAAACCAGAAATAATACATACATTCTCATGAGTACATGATAGCAATGTGATTTCTTGGCAGTTCTCCAGATTCTCCTGTAATTGTGTAGATCTACTGTGGTTACTGCTTGCACAGCCAGGGATATGGAAGTAAAGAAAAATACATAAAACATCCAATAACTGCTTTATGCTGGGAACAATGTAAAACATTTCTCAAATTCCTACTATATGTTTTTATCAGTAATTTTTATAACATTAATGGCTCTTTATGTAACCCATGCAAATTGATTATCTGTGTGCTTTAGAAATATAGCTGTAGAAATGTTTTTGCTAATCTTCATTACAAGTATTACTTTATATAATATGCATATTGGGTATAATATGTTTTAGTTCATTCAGCTAGTATACTTTCAGAAAGAAAGTTCATTGATGAAAATTTTTTTAAAAAATTGGTGGAGAACACTGATCTGTATCCTCTAATAAATCTAATTTATTCTCAGATGGTTTGTATCATATAAATACAGGATTAAAGGCTAAGTAGAAATAAGTGTTTCTATCTTTACGTTCAGATATGAAACAGTCCTACTTCTATTCCAAATACATCTCATTTGTAAGTTGTCCCCAAATATCAGTTGTATATTGAAATGGTCTCATGGAAAGGAAAAATATCAAATCCATGCATGATTAGCTTGATTATTGTTGTTTCTTTCTAATATCTTTGTTATCGTTGGAAAATGCCCACAATGATATTTAGGAGACTTCAGTTATTTCAATTAATATTCATTTATCTTCTGAAAATAGCTTTCTGTAACATTTCAATAGAAGAAACTATTTATTTGTTATTAGTTTATTGTAACTTAGTACTTGATAGTATTATCAAATCTTTTTTTTTAAGCTCTTCTCACAGACGGCTTCATCATCCTATCGTTTTTGGCACAAAACAAGCTGTGTTTTATTCAGTTTGCCAAGAAGATGAGCTCTCCTGATACAAACAGAAGGCTGGAAAAGCTCTCAGCCTTGGACTATAAGGTAGAGATTTGAACGTATAGGGTCATATTGTTAATTATTAAGGTATGCTAGAGTATTGCTTGAGTTGATGTTATGCTCATTTTTCTGAAATGATTATGGATTTCAGAAAAACCAGAGTTATTCATAGTATAGGATTAAGCTTGATCAACTAGAAACAGTGGCCATCCAAAGTTTTCTTTTTTGACTCTCATTGTGGGGGTCTGTTAACAGTGGCATGCTTGGAGCAGTTTACATTGTCCATATGGAAATCAGAAGGATAATAGAGGCAAGTTACACATTTGAAAATGGTTTTCTTGCTGGTGGTAGTATATGTACCATTCTCAGTTTTCCCTAAGACCCCACATCACTGTTCTAGGCAAGGGTAGCTGCTCTCGCTTCCATTTTACAAGCAAAAAGAGAAGAGGACACTTTCAAAGGTTAATAGAAAAGTGTAATAAACAAGGAGTGGGAAGATCCCCCTCCTCCCAACATCCAGTTGTAACTATGGAGAAAAATGCAAAAAGAAGTCTCCTTCATGTGTTGGTCTCTTTCCCTTCAGTAACTCCAGGTAATTTGTTTCCTTGTATCAGGGACTTTACATCTGTTAAGGCAGGATTTTTATTTTAAATGATGTGTTTAATTTAAGTTTTGCCACATTACATTTTAACTGCTTGGAAGGCATACTCTCTGCTAGAATGAGTATCTCATACATTTTCCAGGCTGTTTCAGTTCAAGGCCTCTTTTCAGCAGTGACTTGTGTTTGCAAGATTGATCCAGCCTCTGTGACGTGGATTTGAGACAGTTCACTGTTCACTGGGAACGAGACTGATATACAGCTTCCTTAAAAAAGATGCACACTTACACTGTACCAGGAGTATCCATAACAAGGGCAAAGATTCTAAAAAGCCAGCTTTGTGGCTTGAAACTGTGCGTGTGTTTGAAAAGTCTAATAGTATTTGACCTAACCTTTTGCCCTTTTGGGTTCTTTTGGGTTATTTCTTATTGTGACTGAGTTAGTAGTGATGTGGGAGGTTTTAATTTTATTTAATGGAAAAATCTACTCTTATAAAAAAGATTTTTAACATGGGATAAAATACATTAACTTTTTCATCATGGTAATAAACTATAATTTGGTTTTGTTTGCGAGCCTTGTGTAGCTTCTATAACACTTTGTATAATATTGATTCTTTTAAACTGAAAATCTGTAGTACTCATATATTTTGTCTAGTAAAAAATGGTTTAACATTCTTAATGGAATACTATTTTCCAGAATGGCTAGCTTTCCTTGAAATGTTGTTAATTTACTAATACTGGTCTTTAAAATGCACCAGTATGCATTAATTTTAATGCATTAACTATTAAAGTGACTGCTTTTAATGCATTTATATAAAATTTTGTATGCCTACTTTCTTTATCTTAAGTGTGGTGGGTAGTTTGGCAGAGTCTTCTCAGCTTAAGGATAGTAGCTCCTCATTAATGAGAGCAGAGAGAAACTGTTAGGATGTCATCTTTTCTGATGAAAAGATGTGAAAAATAGACTGAGTATGTGGGCCCTACACCTTGAGTAAGGGAGTTATGTGTTCGTTCATTTTGTCATTAGATATGAGAAATTAAAAACGTGAGCACTCCATGTCATTTCTTTACATTAGAGAAGAAGGAGCCTGCTTCCCTCTGGAAAACCCATGGATTTCATTTTCTGGTTCAATATTTTAAATATAGGTATTTAATATTTGATTAAAAACTGCCATTTATCCATTGGAAGGACATTTTAAGAAACTTGTTCATTTCACTTGCCCTCTTGACTATTGTGATAGAACAGTAAACCATGAATACTCAAACATTAAATTTCAGATAACATACATGGTTTAACATTATGTGAGGATTGAAAGTGGCAGCCTCTTGTTTTAACTCTTGTTTTCTCATATAGAAGTTCTTAAGTAACATGTGTAAATGCCAGGTAGGATGTCAAGATAATGTTTGTGTATTTTTAAGGACTTAGCAATTTCATTGTGATATTTCCCTCAAATAAGAAGATAGCTAGTTAAAATAGTGATATTGAGAGCTTGAATATAAGAATTTGCACTTTAGAGTGTAAAGTAATTTGTGTTGTCTGTCAGTGCCCATTTGGATTTTAAAACATGGAAATAGTGTAGAGTATTACAGTCCTGCTCTTCATTACAGCTATATCATAATTTAGTTATTTGAGACTGAAACAGTTTTGGCAGAGAAAAATGTAGGGGAAATATCATGAAATTATTGACCTTTAGCAAGTTTTCCTGTCTACATTTTAAAAATCCAATTCAATTTATTTAATAGTGAAGGGACAGTGCAAGGAGTTAAATGTTTACCGTGAGAGAACAACACTGGTAATTACTTTGATTTCAGTTCCTTTTGATGTGCATTCAGAGGATGAAGAGGTCAATAATATTATGGCCATGCAAATAGAAAAGGGTTCCTTTTGACCATATTAAAAAAAAATAGCAGAGGATTATTAAAGCATTAACCTTGATTTTAATGGCCTTGGTTGAGTGGTGAGATCACAATTTGGATGAGCCTGATTATTTACTAAATACAATACATAAATGCAACGGGTTCTTAACACCCATTGCACTCTGGCATTATCGCATTACTGCCATCCTTTGTTGCCTTGCAGACAGGAATATGAAAGCAATCTGTCATGTAGTGAGACTGGCTCCAGAAGCATTTCTCTGATAAGAAGACCCCCTGCCCTTTGCTAGTGTCTGGTCCAGTAGGCTTAGCCATGCGCTTAATCCCCAGAAAGTGGTTCGATTATTGCTGACCAGCAATGGCAAGATAGTTTTTTTTTTTTTTGCTTCCAAGCTATCAACCTTCCATTAATTCCTTAAGCAGAAATACGGTGCAATCTATATTTCCTTGGCATGTGTCACCCAGATGGTGCCGTGCTTATGTTTTCAAATAACCATGTTCCAAAATAACATAGTTTGAATAATAAATTCTACAAATCCGTCCTAAGAAAGAAAAGCATAATTCTCAGAAGCTGCATAAACTTTTACTCATGATGCTGTGACTTATCCCTTTATGCAGAATTTTTGTATATATGTCTTTAAAGCGATATTTGCCTCAAGTTGTTTTTCCTTTTGTTGTTGTCAGTCACTGTTAACATGTTATGTCTTAAACAGTAGTCCGACACTCTTGGTCAGCAGTACTGAACCTGTCATTTAATATAGCTGGTCTTAAATCCTATGTGTAGGTCGATGCTGTCAAGCAACCATGACTGTACATTTTGGTATTGATTGGGATTGCTATGGCCAATTCCTCCCCAACTCACATTTCTCCTTTTCCTTCCCTCTGCTAAAAATGGGGAGAATTTTGAACATATGTCTTTTTTATGTATGTGTCAAAAGAATTTGGTAAATTCTGACACCTCCTTAAGCACATGTTTAACATGCATATTTACTTGCATTTATCTACATTTACAGATGCTTTAATTTTTGTAATACTTTGAGGATTTTGCCTTTTAAAGATGATCCTTCTCTGTGGTTTTTTTTTTTTTTTTAACCACTAGATTTCCTATTATGAAATCCCTGGCCCAGTAAACAGGACAACACAGCGTCGTCTCGCTATCAATTGTGTTCAAGACACGATTGTTTGCTGGTGGCCACTGGTCAGTGATGATGCTTGGCCTTGGACCCCGATTTCTTCTGAGAAGGACAGAGCCAATCTGCTGCTCCTGAGTTATGCTCAAGGAAGGCTGGAGGTAAATCTAAAGCAAATATATACATTTTGTTGAAGAGAAACTAAAATAGGGTTATTAGTTTTCTATTCTGAAATAAGTGTGAATACTTTTTAAAGTCTATAGTTTGTTTTTCCAAATATTCAACAAAAGTAATTACATATGAAATGGGATCCTTTAAAGTATCACATCTAGAGGATCCACAGACAGTTTCAGGACTCACCTGAATACCATAATGATTAATAGCACAAGCTTCTGGGTTCAAATCCTAGCTCTAGGACAAGCTACCTCTCTGTCCTTGAGCCGGTTACTAACTGCTATGTGCTGTGATTTCATTATTTGAAAAACAGAGTGAATGAAGATATCCAAGTTAATAGATGATTTAGAGCAATAATGATGTAATACTATTATTACATGTATTAATTAATAATCTCAATTACTATTGTGATTCTTGTCATTATCATTATTAGTGCTGTCATTACTGTTTGCTCATGACTTCATGCCTTTCAAAACTGTGTTATTAACCACCTTCTTTAAACATCAGTTAGTCAGTTAGCAAACAGTAGTCAAATGCCTGTTTTCTATAAGACTGTGGTGCCAAACCATGGCTTGGGGCAAGGATTTGTAAGGAGGGCCTAGAGGAGCAGCCTTCTCGATCTAGTGTCCTGCCTGGGACACAGCACCAAAAGGGTTAATCTAGGAAGTGTATATGAGATCTCACCCTGTCTATTTCTAAAAATGTTCCGTCATCATTATTATCATGTACCTGTGGATATTTTCATCTTGTATCAGTACTTTGAGTCTGAAATTCTGTTTTCTTAATGTAACTTTAAATTGAAAAAAACAACCTCCTCAACGTGGATTTTCAGTGGGTAAAATGGTATGTTTTGTCTAGGTAAAATTGTATGTTCCTGTATTTTCTCTAAATCCATTATCATTTAGACTTTAAGAAGTATTTTCCAGAATTAGTATTCTGAGATAATGAAGAAGTACAAGTTTTCTCTATCCCCCACTTACCTCTTCTGATTTTATAAACTTACAGGCTATCTTTTAAGACTGAAGAGCCCTTTTTAATTAATTTACCTTTTTCTGGAACTTTTCCAATTTTGTTGTAGTAACTAAGACCACTTTTAATGCTCCAGGTATGGATTTTGTAAGGATAAAGAAGTGCTTTATTCCTATTCACTTCCTGTTCATGCCTACCATCATATTGATCTTGGGTCTAGAGGCTGAGTAAAAGACCTAATCAAAATGACTTCATGTAATAAAGCCAACTAGAATTCTTTTAAATGTTCTGTCTTACAATAAAAGTTAAAAAAAAGCATAAAGCAACCTTTAGTTTTATAGTACACAAATTACCTTTATTTGAAATGAACTTATTACCTGAAATTAGGACTGTTTGAAAAGGGTGTATACATATGGTCCACATACTTCATCTCCCTCTGTCTAGTTTATGGACTTTGTAGTTCGATTAACGTCAGTTTGCCTATTGGTTGGACCATATACTATGTGACTTGAATCAAGTTTACTCCTGTAAGGTTCTGCCTGCTTTTAACTAATGATATGTTCTTTGGTCTTGAGTAGATCACCTACCCTGACTGTAGTTTTCTAATTTTTAAAATGATGGATTTGAACCATATGGGTCCCAGGCAGCTCAAAAAAAAGTGCTCATCTGAACCCTGAAGCAAAGGTCTGATTTTGCTATTGCCTGTTCAAATGCCTTCAGTAGATTTTGAGCTAAACTTAGCTTCTGCACTGAAAAGCAACCCCCTACCCCGACTGGCCATGACCTACTGTTCCAGTGTTATTTCTTTATACAAATCTGTGTTCTAGCCAAATGATGTACTCACTGCTTCTTTATTTCTCACCTTCTGCCTATACAAATTTGAAGTAGGAAATGGCAACCCACTCCAGTATTCTTGCCTGGAAAATTCCATGGACAAAGGAGTCTGGCAGGCTATAGTCCATGGGGTTTCAAAGAGTCAGACTCAACTGAGCATGCAAGCAGTGCACACCTGTACAGATTACAGGTATTTCTACCTGAAAGGCCCTTCCCTGGGCTTCCCGGGTAGCTCAGCTGGTAGAGAATCCCCCTGCAATACAGGAGACCCTGGTTCAATCCCTGGGTCGGGAAGTTCCCCTGGAGAAGGGATAGGCTACTCACTCCAATATTCGTGGGCTTCCTTGATGGCTCAGAAAGTAAAGAATCCTCCTGCAATGCAGGGGACCTGGGTTTGATCCTTGGGTTGGGAAGATCCCCTGGAGGGAGGATATGGCAACCCACTCCAGTCTTGGGGCTTCCCTACTGGCTCAGACAGTAAAGAACCGGTCTGCCATGTAGGAGACCTGGGTTCAATCACTGAGTCAGGAAGATCCCCTGAAGAAGGGAATGGCAACCCACTCCAGAATTCTTGGCTGGAGAATTCCATGGACAGAGAAGCCTGGTGGGCTACAGTCCATGGAGTCGCAAAGAAATGGACATGATGGAGCAACTAACACTTTCACTTTCTCTCTCTTCACATCATTCATCAGCTGTTGAGCATGACCATGGAGTAGCTGTTGTTGTTTAGTCCCTAAGTCCTGTACTACTCTTCTGCAGCCCCATGGACTATAGCTCAGCAGGCTCCTCTGTCCATGGGATTTCCCAGGCAGGAATACTGGAGTGGGTTGCCATTTCTTCCTCCAGGGGATCTTCCCATCACAGGGATCAAACCCATATCTCCTGCATTGTCAGGTGAATTTTTTACCACTGAGTCACCTGGGAAGCCCTGACCATGGAGTAAGCACTGTATTTCATGCCAGAGGATATGAATACAGAGCTTTCCCTGCCTGCAAGGATCTTAGTGTCTACCAGTGAGAGACAAATATGAAAACACAGGCATACACTAAAGTGCTGTGGATAGAGTATGTGTTAACTGTACAGGAGCCAGTGGGAAATGATTGTTTCTACCTAGAGAGATAATAAGGGGGGAACTTTCAAAGAGGATTTACAACTTGCTCAAGGCTGGTACACAATTTTACTTTTTTTTTGTTACTATCCTAAGTTTCATATCAAAATTGTACTAGCCCTGTGGAGTGATTTGACTAGCTTTTCTCTTTTCTCCTCTCTGAAACAGTACCAAAAAAAATTATATGATACTTGAATGTTTGGTAAAACACATAAAAGCGTCTGGGTATGCTGTCTTTCAAGGAAGATGGATTTATTTTTTATCACTGATTCCATTTTTCAACAGTTGTTTTTCAGGAATTCTGTTTTTCCCTTGAGTCATTTTCCTTATTTTGTGTTTTTGGAAAATTATCCATCTTGTTTAAGTATTTGAATAGATTTTCATTAAGCTTTATATGATATTTGTACTTGATTTTTACTTATCACCACTGACTGCATAGCTAATGTCCCCTTTTTTATCTTGATATATTAAGGTGGATAATAATATATATATTTTTTGTCAAGTAGCTTCTGTCTTAGATTTGGTCCTTTCAATCTGTCAAAATTAAATTGTTGGAAAAATTAATATTTTTTTTTTCAGAACCTCATGTGAACTTCTATATGCAAAAAAGTGATTGTCTTTTGGAATAATTATCTGGGGAAATAATTGTTTCTTTCTGTGTGTATGAAGACAGTCTTAACCATGAATTGTAGCATATTTTTTAGGAAAACATGAACTAAAACTACTAGTCTATAAAGGTAATATTCAGGCATATCTCTTTAAATATTTTTCACTAGCAACCAATAGACTTCTTACGCTAATCTTCAGAATAAGAGATACAATATACTCTTAAACATAAAAGTCAGACTACAAAAGTAACAACTAAAGAAGAAATTTAATCTTTATGTCTATTAAATGACAATTAAAAAAAAAATCATTTCCCATCCAAGTTCAGTCAGAAAAGATAATAAGCTTTTATTTGGACTGTGGCAAGATCCTACAGTAGTGGTTCCTAGCCTTGGCAACACATTACAGTCACCTACAGAGCTTTTACAAAGGGACCCACCCAGACCAGTTACATCAGAATCTCCAGAGGGGGAGGCAGCATCAGTATTCTTTTACAGGTTCCCTAGGTGATTCTCATGTGCATCCAAGTTGAGAAGCACTGCTTTACAACAAACTAAAAAAATTGTTTAAAGCCATCCCTTTTGCATAACAGACCATGGAAAGGATAAAGCCCACATACTGAACCAAATGAGTGTTCTAATAGTAGACTCTAAGTAGAAAATTGGCTTACCAAGCAGCTGGAAAAAAAAAAACAAGGAAACAAAGGAAACATAGAAATAAGCTCTCTATGACTGAATTATCTGTCTTTCAGAGGAGGAACATTTTTTAATTTATTTTATGGGTATTAGAAAACTGCAGGTCTAATTGCATACCACAGAGCTCTAAACAACAGTATATATCTTAATTAGACACACAGAACAAGAGAGATTTTTGTTGTCTAGGAAAAAAATTGTTTTGAAAAATATACAATAAATAGGATGAAGAAAAACATTTTTATCTATAAAATTCATTTAAAAATAGCTTTCTGTGGTATTTGTGTTTATTATCATACATAACATGATAGTCCTTTTTATTTAATATAGGACTTTGCTGTAGCTCAAACATAAACAATCTGCCTGCAGTGCAGGAGACCAGGGTTCAATCCCTGGGTTGGGAAGATGCCCTGGAGAAGGGAATGGCAATCCACTGCAGTATTCTTGCTTGGAGAATTCCATGGACAGAGAAGCCTGACAGGGTACACAAAGAGTCGGACACAACTGAGTGACTAACACACACATGCTTAAGATCCCCTGGAGTAGGAAATGGCAACCCACTCTAGTATTCTTGCCTGGAAAGTTCTATGGACAGAGGAGTGCAACAGGCTGCAGTCCATGGGGTCGCAAAGAGTTGGACATGATTGGCTGAGCACATTCTTTATATATACTTTTGGAAAAAGTAATTGCTATCATCCTAGAAATATTTAATTCATTAGCTTTGTCAACCCACTCCAGTACTCTTGCCTGGAAAATCCCATGGACAGAGGAGCCTGGTAGGCTGCAGTCCATGAGGTCGCTAAGAGTTAGACACAACTGAGCGACTTCACTTTCACTTTTCACTTTCATGCATTGGAGGAGGAAATGGCAACCCACTCCAGTGTTCTTGTCTGGAGAATCCCAGGGACGGGGGAGCCTGGTGGGCTGCCGTCTATGGGGTCTCACAGAGTTGGACACGACTGAAGCGACTTAGCAGCAGCAGCAGCAGCTTTGTCAAAAATGTGATGACAACCCCACTTAATTTTCTCTTACCTTATTTGAGTAGATATTTTAACTTTTCAGCTATAAGCATTTGATAAAGCTTTCTGAGTATAGCAATAATTTCAAGATACCTTATTCAGAAAAGGCCACTTGAATCTCTTTAACCAAATTAATAAAAAAACATATTAGCAGAGCTGTTAAACCTTAAAACATGTTGTCAAGGAATGATTTAGAGGAGCAGCCAATTGATGAGAAAGTAAAAATGTGACCAGCTCTTAATACAGTGTTATTTGATAAAAGAAGCATTCAGAAAGCATTACATATGCATTCAACTGAAAAGTGAGACTATTTCAGAGACATCTCTTCCAAAGGGATGTATATGCTGTGTTATTTTTCAACTAAATAACCAAGATTTTCTATCTTAGGGATGATGGGGTTGTTTTAATCTCTTTATTATAAAGTACAGTAGGGAAAACCATAGAGACAAGATATATAATTTAATGATCTTTTACTAAAGAAACACCCCTGTAACCACACTCAGGTCAAGAAATAGACTTGCCTAGGCACCAGAAATAGTGCCAGGTACTTACTCTGTTTTAATCACAACCCTTTCCTAGTCCCCCAGAGTATCCTCTGTTATGACTTTTACACTTTTTCTCATATATCACCTAAGTGTGTATCTCACAAAACTGCAGTTTAATATTATCTCTTTAAAACATGCTAATGTGTCTTCTATTTATTTATTTTTGGCTACACTGGGTCTTTGTTGCTATGTGGGACTTTCTCTAGTTTCGGGGAGCAGGGACTAGTCGCTAATTGCAGCGAGGCAGACTTCTCACTGAGATAGCTTCTCTTGTTGCAGAGCATGGGCTCTAGAGCCTGTGGGCTTCGGTTAGTCGTGGCATGCAGGCTCTAGAGCACCAACTGGCTCAACAGTTGTGGTGCACAGGCTTACTTGCCTTGCAGCATGTGGAATCTTACCAGTCCCATGTCCTCTGCATTGACAGGCGAATTCTTAACCACTGGACCACCAGGGAAGTCCTAAAACGTGTTAATGTGTCTTTGAAATCTCTTTTAGTCTACAGGTTCCTGATCCATCCTCTTTAAAAATTTTTTCATTGAAAGTTATCTGTTGAAACTGTAGTGTCCCACAGTCTGGATTTTGTTGTTCCCATTATCATGATGTGGTTCAGCATGCTTCTTTGTCTTTTGAAAATTCTTCAAGTTAGTGGTCAGTTTTGGCAAGACTATGTGTGAAGGAGTGTTTTTTAATTGGAAGAATTGTGATATCTAATGACATTATTTTTTAATTAGTTGGAATACTTTTATAATGAGACACTTCTACTCATCTCCTACATGTTTTCCCAGTAGCTGGATTCATATAGTGTAATCAGGATAAGTGTCTGTTTCTTTTATTTACTAGTTTTCAAGATCAGATTGGTTCCCTGTCACTCCTGAAGGTAATCAATTAGTTTTTGTTTTTAAATAACATTATTAATTCATGGATTTAGACATATTTGACTTAATGGGTTTCATAAATTGTAATTCTTATCCTTTTGGAAGCACAGATTCTTTAACTAGAGCAATGGGATTCTCTTCAAGTTGGCTTCTCTTCTTGTCATTACCTTAGTAATCTTGGGTAGCTTCCCTCTGTCTGGTATAAAAATATAGTCCATGGTTATCTTGTGCATTTCCTGCTGCAAACATGGAATTCTTAATTTATTCAATAAGGTCTGGTTTCTGAATCACTAAAGAAATGAAAGAGGAAATAAAAAAATTAAATGAGATATTTTTTGAGAGACAAATGAAAAAGAAAGCAAGATTATCCAAAATGTATGGGATGCACCAAAAGCAGTTCTTATAGGGATCACAAGCTTACCTCAGGAAACCGGAAAGATCTAAAGTAAATGACCTAACCCTATGCCTAAAACAACTAGAGAAAGAAGAACAAACAAAACCCCAAGTTAGTATAAGGAAAGAAATTACAAAGATCAGGACAGAAATCAATGAAATAAAGACTAAAACCAATAGAAAAGATCAACAACACTAAAAGCTAGTTCTTTGAAGATATGCAAACCTGATAAATCTTTAGCCAGACTCATCAAGAAAAAAAGGGAGAGGGCCCAAATCAAAATCAGAAATGAAAAAGAAGTTAGGACAGAAACACAAAGGAACATAAGAAACTACTGCAAGGAACTACATGCCAATGAACTGGTACAACCTACAAGAACGGAAAGATTCTTAGAAGAGTACAGTCTTGGAAGACTGAACCAGAAGTAGAAAATATGAAAACATCAATTACCAGTACTGATTCTGAATCAGTAATTTAAAAACTCCCAACAAACAAAAGTCCAGGAACAGATGACTTCATAGGTGAACTCTACCAAACATATAAAGAGTTAACACCTATCCTGAAACTATTCTAAAATATTGCAGAGGATGGAACATTTCTGAACTCATTCTATATGGCCACCATCACCCAGATACCAAAACCAAAGATATGAAAAAAATTACAGACATACATCACCGATGAACATAGATACAAAAATCATCGGCAAAATACTAGCAAACTGACTCCAATAATACATTAAAAGAACCATACACCTTGATCAAGTGAGATTTATCCCAGGGATACAAGGATTTTTGAATATACACCAATCAATGTGATACACTGCATTAACGAAGAATAAGAACTATATGATTATCTCAGTAGATAAAGTAAAAGCTTTTGAGAAAATTCAACATCCATTTATGATTAAAAAAAAAAAAAACTCAAGAAAGTAGGTACTAAAGAAACATGTGTGCATGCTCAGTTGTGTCTGACTCTTTGCGACTCCATGGATGGTAGCCCCCCTGGCTCCTCTGTCCATAGGATTTTCCCAGGAAGAATAGTTGAGTGGGTTACCATTTCCTTCTCCAATTAAGGAAACATATCTTATCATAATAAAGGTCATATATGACAAACACAGCTAACATCATACTCAGTAGTGAAAATCTGAAAGCATTCCTTTTAGGATCAGGAAAAAGACAGGATGCCCACTCTTGCCACTTTTATTCAACATAGTTTTGGAAGTCCTACCTACGGCAATCAGAGAAGAAAAAGAAAGAAAAGGAATCCATGTTGGAAAAGAAAAGGTAAAAGTGTCTCTGTTTGCTGTTGACCTGATACTATATAAGAGAACCCTAAAGATGCTACCAGAAATCTACTAGACTCGTCAATGAATCTGGTAAAATCGCTGGATACAAAATTAATACAGAAATCCCTTGCATTCCTATACACTGACAACAGAAGTTCACAAAGAGAAATTAAGGAAACAATAGCGTTTACCATTAAGTGAAAGTTGCTTAGTTGTGTCCTACTCTTGGCAACCCCATGGACTGTAGCCTGCCAGGCTCCTCTGTCCATGGAATTCTCCAGGTCAGAATACTGGAGTGGGTAGCCATTACCTTCTCCAGGGGATCTTCCCAACCCAGGGATTGAACCCAGGTCAGTCACATTGCAAGTGGATTCTTTTCCTTCTGAGCCACCTGGGAAGCCCAAGAATACTGGAGTGGGTGGCCTGTCCCCTTTTCAGCGTATCTTCCTGACCCAGGAATCGAAATGGGGTCTCCTACATTGTAGGCAGATTCTTTACCAGCTGAGCTACCAGGGAAGCCCACCAATGAATCAAAAAGAATAAAATACATAAGGGGGCAAAAGACATGTACTCAGAAAACTATAAGATACTTATGAAATAAATCAAAGATGACACAAACAGATGAAGAGATATACTATGTTCTTGGATTGGAAGAATCAATATTGTCAAAATAATTCTACTATACAAGGCAATCTACAGATTCAATGCAATTTCTATCAGAATTTTTCACAGAATTAGAATAAAACTTTTTTACAGTTTGTATGCAGTGGAAACACAAAAGATCACAAATAGCCAAATCAGTCTTGAGGAAAAAAAGCAGAGCTGAAGAAATCAGATGCCCTGACATCAGACTATACTACAAAGCTACAGTAATCAAAACAGTTTGGTATAGGCACAGAAACAGATATATGGGTCAGTGGAACAGGAGGGAAAGCCCAGAAATAAACCCACGTTCGTATGGTCAATTAACTTGCAGCAAAGGAGGCAAGACTATACAATAGAGAAAAGACAGTTTCTTCAGTAAGTGGTGCTGGGAAAACTAGACAGCTAATCTAAAAGAATAAAATTAGAACATTCTTTAACACCATATACAAGAATAAAATAAAAATGGATAAAAGACCTAGATGTAAGAATAGAAACTGTAAAACTCCTAGAGGAAAACATAGGCAGAACACTCTGACATAATTGCAGTAATATTTTTTGGGGGGAAATCTGTCTCCTCGAGTACTGAAAATAAAAACAAAAGCATGCAAATGGTACCTTATTAAACTTAAAAGCTTTTTCACAGCAAAGGAGACCTTTCACCAGTGGACTGGGAGAAGATATTTGCATACTGTGCTACCAAGGGATTAATTTCCAAAATATGTAGATAGCTCATCCCTGCAGTTTAATATCAGAAAAAAATCCAACCCAATCAGAAAATGGGCAGAAGAAATACATGTTTCTCCAAAGGAGACATACAGATGGCCAATAGGCACATGAAAAGATGCTCAGCATCACTAATTATTAGAGAAATGCAAATCAAAACTACAATGAGGTGTGTGTGTGTGTGTGTATATATATATATATATATAATGTATGTATAATGGAGTGTTATTCAGCCATAAAAAGGAATGAAAACATTTGCAACAATGTATATAAACTTAGAGAATAGGGTTGTTGTTGTTCAGTCCCCCAGTCATGCCTGACTCTTTGTGACCCCATGAACTGCAGCAGCCCAGGCCTGCCTGTCCCTCACCATCTCCTGGAGTTTGCCCAAGTTCATGTTCATTGCATCGGAGATGCCGTCCAGTCATCTCATCCTCTGACATCCTCTTCTCCTTCAGCCCTCAATCTTTTCCAGCTACAGGGACTTTACCAAAGAGTCATCTGTTCACATCATATGACCAAAATACTGGAGCTTCAGCGTCAGCATCAGTCCTTCCAGTGAATACTCAGGGTTGATCTCCCTTAAGATTGACTGGTTTGATCTCCTTGCTGTCCAAGGGATTTTCAGGAATCTTCTCCAGCAGCACAGTTTGAAGGCATCAGTCATTAATTCTTTGGCGTTCTGCCTTCTGTATGGTTCAGTTCTCACAACTGTACGTGACCACTGGGACCACCATCAGCTTAGTTCAGTTCAGTTCAGTTGCTCAGTCTTGTCCAACTCTTTGCGATCCCATGGACTGCAGCACGCCAGGCCTCCCTGTCCATCACCAGCTCCTGGAGTTTACCCAGACCCATCTCCATTGAGTCAGTGATGCCATCCAACCATCTCATCCTTTATCGTCCCCTTTTCCTCCCGGCTTCAATCTTTCCCGGCATCAGGGTTTTCTCAGATGAGTCAGTTCTTCCCATCAGGTGGCCAAAGTATTGGAGTTTCAGCTTCAACATCAGTCCTTCCAATGAATATTCAGGACTGATCTCTTTTAGGATGGACTGGTTGGGTCTCCTTGCAGTCCAAGGGACTCTCAAGAGTCTTCTCCAACACCACAGTTCAAAAGTATCAATTCTTCGGCACTCAGCTTACTTTATTGTCCAACTCTCATGTCCACACATGACTACTGGAGAAGCCATAGCCTTGACTAGATGGACCTTTGTTGACAAAGTAATGTCTTTGCTTTTTAATATGCTGTTCAGGTTGGTCATAACTTTTCTTCCAAGGAGTAAGTGTCTTTTAATTTCATGGCTGCAATCACCATCTGCAGTGATTTTGGAGCCCCCCAAAATAAAATCTGTCATTGTTTCCCCATCTATTTGCCATGAAGTGATGGGACCTGAAGCTGTGATCTTAGTTTTCTCAATGTTGAGCTTTAAGCCAACCTTTTCACTTTCATCAAGAGGCTCTTTAGTTCTTCTTCACTTTCTGCCATAAAGGTGGTGTCATCTGCATATCTGAGGTTATTGATATTTCTTCTGGCAATCTTGGTTCCAGCTTGTGCTTCATCTAGCCCATCATTTCTCATGATGTACTCTGCATATAAGTTAAATAAGCAGGGTGACAATGTACAGCCCTGTATATCATTCTATATTCCTTTTTCTATTTGGAACCAGTCTATTGTTCCATGTCCAGCTCTAACTGTTGCTTCCTGACCTGCTTACAGGTTTCTCAAGAGGCAGGTCAGGTGGTCTGATATTCCCATCTCTTTCAGAATTTTCCGCAGTTTTTTGTGATCCACACAGTCAAAGGCTTTGGCATAGTCAATAAAGCAGAAATAGATGTTTTTCTGGAACCCTCTTGCTTTATCGATGATCCAGTGAATGTTAGCAATTTGATCTCTGGTTCCTCTGCCTTTTCTAAAACTAGCTTGAACATCTGGAAGTTCATGGTTCACATATTGCTGAAGCCTGGCTTGGAGAATTTTGAGTATTACTTTACTAGTGTGTGAGATGAGGGCAATTGTACAGTAGTTTGAGCATTCTTTGGCATTGCTTTTCTTTGGGATTGGAATGAAAACTGACTTTTTTCCAGTCCTGTGGCCACTGCTGAGTTTTCCAAATGTGCTGGCATATTGAGTGCAGCACTTTCACAGCATCATCTTTCAGGATTTGAAATAGCTCAACTGGAATTCCATCCCTTCCAATAGTTTTGTTCTTAGTGATGCTTCCTAAGGCCCATTTGACTTCACATTCCAGGATGTCTGGCTATAGGTGAGTGATCACATCATCATGATTATTTGGGTTGTGAAGATCTTTTTTGTACAGTTCTTCTGTGTATTCTTGCTACCTCTTCTTAATATCTTCTGCTTCTGTTTGGTCCCTACCATTTCTGTCCTTTATTGAGACCATCATTGCATGATATGTTCCCTTGGTATCTCTAACTTTCTTGAAGAGATCTGTTGTCTTTCCCATTCTGTTGTTTTTCTCTATTTCTTTGCACTGATCGCTGAGGAAGGCTTTCTTATCTCTCCTGGCTATTCTTTGGAACTCTGCATTCAAATGGGTATATCTTTCCTTTCTCCTTTGCTTTTTGCTTCCCTTCTTTTCACAGCTATTTTTAAGGCCTCCTCAGACAGCCATTTTGCTTTTTTTGCATTTCTTTTTCTTGGGGATGATCTTGATCCCTGTCTCCTGTACAGTGTCATGAACCTCCATCCATAGTTCATCAGGCAGTCTGTCTATCAGATGTAGTCCCTTAAGTCTATTTCTCATTTCTACTCTGTAATCGTAAGGGATTTCATTAAAGTCATACCTGAATGGTCTAGTGGTTTCCCCCACTTTCTTCAATTTAAGTCTGAATTTGGCAATAAGGAGTTCATGATCTGAGCCACAGTCAGCTCCCAGTCTTGTTTTTGCTGACTGTATAGAGCTTCTACATCTTTGGCTGCAAAGAATATAATAAGTCTGATTTTGGTGTTGGCCATGTGCTGATGGCAATGTTTAGAGTATTCTCTTGTGTTGTTGGAAGAGGGTGTTTGTTATTACCCGTGCATTCTCTTGGCAAAACTCTGTTAGCCTTTGCCCTGCTTCATTCTATATTCCAAGGCCAAATTTGCCTGTTACTCCAGGTGTTTCTTGACTTCCTACTTTTGCATTCCAGTCCCCTATAATGAAATGCGGAAGACCATAGCCTTGACTATATGGATCTTTGTTGGCAGAGTAATGTCTCTGCTTTTCAGCACACTGTCTAGGTTTGTCATCGCTTTCCCACCAAGAGGCAATCGTCTCTGATTTCATGGCTGCAGTCACCGTCCATAGTGATTTTGGAACCAAGAAGACGAAATATGTCAGTACCTGCACCTTTTCCCCTTCTATTTGCCATGCAGTAATGAGGCTACATGCCTTGTTAGTTTTTTAATATTTAGTCTTAAGCCGGCTTTTCCACTCTCCTCCTTCACCCTCATCAAGAGGCTATTTAGTTCCTCTTGATTTTCTCCCGTTAGAGTGGTATCATTCGCGTATCTGAGGTTGTTGATGTTTCTTCTGCTTATCTTGATCCCAGTTTGTAACTTATGCAGCCCAGCATTTCTCATGATGTGCTCAGAATATAGGTTAAACAGACAGGGTGACAGCAGACATCCCTGTCACACTCCTTTCTCAATCTTGAACCTGGATGCAGGTCAAGAAGCAACAGTTAAAACCCTGTATGGAACAATTGATTGCTTTAAGATCAAGAGAGTGGAATAAGTCAGAAAAAGACAAATACTCTATATTAACATTTATATGTGAAATCTAATAAATAAAACAAATTAATGTTGCAAAACAGAAGCGGACTTACAGATATAGAGAACAAACTAATGGTTACCAATGGAGAGAGAGAGAGACGGAGTGGGGGCAAAATAGAGGTAGCACATTAAGAGATAGGGAAATACGGCTATTATTTTACAATAACTTTAAATGGAGGACAATCTATAAAAATACTGTATCAGTATATAATATTGTTAATCAACTGTACTTCAACAGATAAATATAAATAAACTGTTGCTTTATTTAAAATCAGAGTTTGATATTCCATCTGACCTTGGCTAGCTTTTTAGAAGTATCTGGGATTAGAAGTGGAGGAGAAGGGGGTTGGGTATAATGGACTTTCACCTTGGGAGGTATAAGACAGACGGAGCCTTTGTGGGTGAAGAGTGTGGATTTCAGGTAAAGGATATGAAAGAAGTTGTTGAAAGATAAGCTGAGGCATACTAAAATTTTTCAGAGTTTGAGCAAATCAATTCTGGGGGGCCATGCCAAGCTGAAAGTGGTTAGGAACACTCTACTAATATGAGACAGGGGAAAGATTGAGAAAGAAAGTACAGAAGCAGAGAAAGGAAATTATTTGATTGGCTATAGTTTAAAGCTTAATTGGCTATTGTAATTGGTTATCTTTGGTATTTTGATTTTGTACATTGAGGCATTTATAGGTTTAGGTTTTGGTTTGCTTTCTTGGGCCACAATGGCATTAGGGATTCATCAGTTGAATGGCCTCCTTGTTTAACAGATTTCAGAGCTGGGAAAATGCAGCTTTAGTTTGACCTCAGAATAGAGTAATGAGAAGACACTGTAGGAGATAATGCTAGGATTTGCAAGGCAGACGATGTTCCTCCTTTGCTTTTGGCTTCTCATCTTGTTTAGAGGAAAAGCCAAAGTCCCCGTAGGCCTACAAGCTACTTCACAATCTTCCGCCTCCTCCAATTCCCACTGTTCTTCCTTGCTCCATTTTCTGTAGCCATGTTGCTCTCCCATTATTTCTTCTTCAGGCCAAGAGTGCTACCTTAGCATGTCTGCTTCCTCTGCCTGGAGCCCTCTTCTCCAGGTGACTGCACGCCTTCACTTCTTCACTTCTTTCGGGTCAACTTTACAAGAGAGGCCTGTCCTGACTTCTATTGCCTCCCCTTCCCATTCTTCCGAGTACTTAGAAGGTACACATATAGAGTCGCTAACATACTGTGTATGTTTGCTTGTGAATTGTTAACCTTATCTTCAGCCATTAGAGTGTATGTTCTCTGAGGATGAGGACCTCACTGCTGTATCCCCACCAGTGCCAGGACCTGTGCCTGGCATGTAGCTCATACTCAAGCATTTATTAGACAAAAAGGAAAAGTGAGAGCAGGACAGTGATTGTGAGGGAGGGAAAGAGTTAGATATGGATCCTATGTGGTTTTGAATACCAGGCAGGGGAATGAAACTTTAATTCATTAGTTGTATGTGTGTTAGTTGCTCAGTCATATTCCACTCTTTGCGACCCCATGGACTGGAGCCTGTCAGGCTCCTCTGTGCATGGGATTCTCCAGGCAAGAATACTGGAGTGGGTTGTCATTCTTTTCTCCAGGGGATCTTCCCAACCCAGGGATCAAACCCGAGTCTCCCACATTGCAGGCAGATTCTTTACCATCTGAGCCACCAGGGAAGCAAAATTGTGTTAACAGTTAAAAGGTTCAAACAAGGGAATGACAGCAAGAACATTTAATTTAGGAAGATTAGTTTGATAATAATGTTTAGGATGGATTTTAAAAAATTCACGTCAACCCCCATTCCATCCCCAAGTCAGCACTATGTAACAAAGCTGTGTGCTCTTAAAAAAAAAAAAAAAGGAATAATTCGACTCTCAAGAAACTGCTAAACTAATTGCCAAAATGGCTAAAAGCATATTCCCTTCCTGTACTTCTTCCCCTAGTTTGCCTAGTTTCCCTACTGCAATACATTGTCAAATCCTGGAACATGACCTTGGTATAATACTACTAACTCAGATACTGGCCTTAACAGTTGGATTTCGTCACATTTTGCGTGAACTTCTGCGAGTGCACGGACACACCTGCAGAGTTCTGTGAAATTCTGTCTCTTGTAGACATGTGCTTAGTAATGTTTCTAAATCTAATTTTGAGGTTTTCAGCAGTGTTAGAAATGATCTCAGATACCACTCTGCAGATTTTTGGCCCCCCACATTCACATATGAATAAGGTGAATGGCCTGCTTTATTCCTTTATTCTTCTTGTTGCCTTTCCCTTCCACACTAGAAATGCTTTTCAAATTTTGCCTTGCTAGTATTATAAGAACTTCCCTGGTGGCTCAGACGGTAAAGCGTCTGCCTACAATGTGGGAGACCCGGGTTCGATCCCTGGGTTGGGAAGATCCTCTGGAGAAGGAAATGGCAACCCACTCCAGTACTCTTGCCTGGAAAATCCCATGGATGGAGGAGCGTGCTAGGCTACATACAGTCCATGGGGTCACAAAGAGTTGGACACGACTGAGCAACTTCACTTCACTTCACTTCAATATTATAAATCATATTACTCACCAGGTCTTTTCTTAATTTTAAAACTAGTACATAACCTTATTTTTTTCTGTTGATCATTGACCTACTTAACAATCCTTCATATCTTTTCTGACCATAAAATCAGTGGTAGAAGAATCTGCCTGCCAGTACAGGAGACACAGTTCAATCCCTGTGTCAGGAAAAACCCCCGGAGAAGGAAATGATAACCCACTCCTAGAAAATCCCATGGATAGAGGAGCCTGGCAGGCTATAGTCCATGGGGTTGCAAAAGAGTGTGACATGACTTAGCGACTAAACAACAACAGAACATATTTCTACAGGAATGTTAACAGGGTTCTAAAGTTTTTTCCTTTGCCTACCCTGCCCTGCTTGTGAGAAACACGCTCACCAGCCCAAATCCAAAGAATGGAAGTGATTTAATGATTGTCTTGCAAGATCTGGTGTCTGATGGGCCGGCATACCCAGAGTCATTAACAGGGAGGATCTTATCTCTAGAATGCAAGTCCCTCCCCCAGTTCCTCTTTGGCTGAGTACCAAGGGGTAAACGGTCTTCCTGGATGTCACCTAGGTTTGTTCCCTCCCTCTTTATGATCTCCTCCCACCACCCCGCTACGTCTTATTTCCTCCTTTTCTGTGTACCTGTTCCAGCTCTTAGGTCTTGAATTCACCAGTAGGCTGAACCCGCACGAAAATCCTAGATATCTCACTCTCCCTTTGTTTGCCCAGACTTTCTCGTTTTATATCTGCTATTGGCTATTACATCAGCAAGCTGTCACTCAAAGCTAGATGTTCTTGAAAACGGACCATTTTTGTTTTTTATTTCTTACACTACTAATTAGGAATATATTTCTGGTAAATAATTTACTAGGAATTTTAAAATCAGCAGGGGTAGTGGATTGGAAGAAGATGAACTGAATTGTTAAAATCCTTTATTCATCCTTTAGAAATCACGCTTCTGATGTCTTTAGATAATTTGCTAGCCATATTACTTTACTAAAAGCCCACTCCATTAGTTTCTGTATATTGTAGGAAATAGTTGTCTTTATGTTACTTACAGACTTTCTAAAACAAAATGCTTAAGTTAAAATTTTATAATTTAATTTCTGCAGCTGTGTTCGGTATATGCTATATATATTTATATATGGGCTTCCCAGGTAGCTCAGTGGTAAACAGTCCACCTGCCTATGCAGGAGACTCAGGAGACAGGAGATCCATCCCTGGGTCAAGAAGATCCTCTGGAGAAAGAAATGGCAATTCATTCCAATACTCTTGCCTGGGAAATCCCATGGACAGAGGAGCCTGGCAGGCTACAGTCAGACATGACTGAGCGCGTGCACACACACACACACATTTATATATGTTCTATATGAGATACATACATACCTGCTAATATGCTGCTGATACTTAAGGTGGTAGTTGACTGTATTCAGTAGCATTCTAGATTAATATGCAGTGCTGTGTGTGACAGCTGAAGAAAAACCACAGTCTATCTGAACATACTTGTTATATTTCTTACAGGTTCTGAGTTCTGTACGCACAGAATGGGACCCACTGGATGTTCGCTTTGACACCAAACATCCTAATCAGGTGTTGACAGTGGAGTGCTCCATCAGTGTAGACAGAGAGCCCGCGGCTGACAGCTGCGTCTATGAATGTGTTCGGAACAAAATCCAGTGTGTATCAGTCACCAGAATACCACTAAAATCAAAGGCCATTAGTTGTTGCAGGAATGCTACTGAAGACAAACTGATTCTGGGCTGTGAAGATTCTTCAGTAATTCTTTATGAAACTCACCATAGAGTGACTCTCTTAGCTCAGGCTGAACTTCTGCCTTCATTAATAAGCTGCCACCCAAGTGGGGCCATTCTCCTAGTTGGCAGTAACCAAGGGGAGCTGCAAATATTTGATATGGCTCTTTCTCCTATTAACATCCAGCTTTTGGCTGAAGACAACTCACCTAGGGAGACTCTACAATTCAAAAAATTCTTTGATGTTTCTAGCAGTCTTGTTCAAATGCAGTGGATAGCGCCTCAGGTTGTTTCTAAGAAGCCTGAAAGTGGGGACATCTATAATCTCCTCTTCCTCAGGTTTGACAGAGGACCTTTGGGTGTACTTCTGTTTAAACTTGGTAAGTCAAGGAAGTTGGTGAGTAAATAAATTTTTTTATGATGACAGTATAATTAAGACAGTAAAACTATTCCTGGAATGCAGATTTTTTTTGTTCCTCATCCCATCAATATGCTTACATTTCAAACATGTAGTTTCCTTAAGAAAGTTTTGTGGATGATTTTCTAAAATGTCAAGGTCCATTATATATTCAAAAATTTTGAAATTGCATTAATTTTCCATCACATGAATAAAAAGCCTGAGCTGTCCATATATGACACCTTTCAAAATAAACTGTCTACTAAAAAAATTCCTTAAGAAATAGTACATATGAAAATATTTTAAAAGTACTTACTGTGTCCATTGTAAAATTCTGTGTGTAGGAATATAATACTTTTTCTATTAAGTTATTTTAGATGAGTGTTCATTTCTTTCCAGATTGAAAATGTGTAAAGCAAATGTTTTAAAAGAAGAGGAAGGAAAATGCTTGGTTAGAATTTGCTAAAGATATTTGTGTAACTTTATGTTTTTCTTCTAGATAAAAATTCAAAAAATTATTTCAATATTAGGAAAATTATGTATTAATGTATACTATTTCAACCAGGAGGCTTTAAAGCAGAATTTTATTTGCCTTCTAAAGGTTGGCATTACCAGCTATGTCCTAAAATATATGATATTTTTTAGGCAGTTTTGATAATGTAACATTCTTGAGAGGAACTCTTAGGTTTTAAAAAAAATATTTCAATTAGTGCATATTATTGCAACCTGAAAACATAGAAAAGTAGATACATTTCAAAACCCCTTACAGGATCTGGTTCTGTGGTACAAAGTTGTTTTTAAAAACATTGTAGTGTTTGTTAAATAACAGTCAGTTTACTTTTTGTTTTTAATGGATCTACTTGCCTCTGAAATAGAAGGAATGAAATAAGTCTAATGAAAATGACTTAACTTGAAAGCTATCAGGGATATAAGTGAGGGCTGTGTTCTTTTCACATGAAAAAAAAAAAGAACCTAAATCCATTCATAACATTAGTATTATCTAAGAAAAATATGTTTGGAATCTCATCTATTATGAGATAATCCAGTTCTACTTTGACTAGCTTACGCGTTTAATAGTAGTATGTCTCCACCCACAACACTTATTAAAGTGGCTGTTAGATGTTCTGCATATCTGTTGAAACTCTCTGCCTCTCTCTGTATATCCCAGTTACCTGTCAAACAAGAAGGCAGTCTACTAACATATACCTAGCTTTTCTTCAGCCCTCCCTTGTGGGCCTGCTCACAACAGCTTTGCAAAAAGCACAGCTTTCTCTTCCTATCTCTAGCACATTTGCCTTCTTACTAAAGTAAACAGGCTCTCAGTGTAGGGATTTAGAGGGCTTCCTGCTAATTGCCAGCTTGTAAACTTAATTGGACTATCTCCCTGGGCACTGTTCCTAAATCAATTAGGCAATGAGTTGGCTGTCACCTCTTTTTCCCAAGTAGGTCTCTTGGAAGAGAATTATCCAATAGAAGTCAAGCATTCAAATGAAAAGGTGATAACTTCTGCAACTGACATTTATCATTTAAATTTTATTTTCATTATGACATACGATTTATTGAATAGGGAAATTTTACAGTCTTACAGGGTCTTTAAAAGAAGAAAACATGGAGTTTTCCAGGATTTTTGAAAATGTATTATAAGATTAGTGTTTATTATATATTATTTTTCCTAGGAAGAGTAGATTCCTTGAAACAGTATATTCCAGCTAACAGATCTTTTTCTTTCTTCTTTTTTTTTTTTTAAAGAAAACCCTGTTTAAAGAACAGATTTTTCTTAGGATCTGCTACTAAATACATCCAGAAATTTTAATATACTTCTTGAATTAACACAGTGCTGATTCTGGGCATCCATGTGGAATTTTCATGTATAATTCAAGTTACTGCATATATAAACAGGTAGTTTCATGTGCAGTTTCCCCACTAGGGAGCATTTATGAGATGTTTTTCATATGCTTGTTATGCAAGCCTTTGGAAATTTTGACATGAAAGGTGTAGCGTACAATTTAAGAAGCTGAGATAGATCATAGTTTAAAATAGAATGCTGTCATATGTAAACGTGTCAGTGGCTGCTGCCAATATGCTAAGATTTTTGGAGTCTGACTCTTAGAATAGGTCAGTTAGTGTAATGTTGAAGGAAAACTCTGTTGAAGGCTAGAGCTTCAATTCTAAATCCTTATAATTATCACACAGATGCCACTGGAGGTTAAAAGGCCATCACCACAGTTACTATAAGAATGTGAAAAACTAGCATGTCTTCCTCAGGAGGGAGCAAGACGTGTCATCCTCCTAGGTAGAGGCAGTGTGTAATCAGAATTTCTTTACCTAACAATCATCATTCATATTTCCATATATGTAAACTGGGATTAATTTTAAAAAGAGGAGTTCCTAGTTTGTATTTCTGAGATATTAAAGCTTTTCCATTCTCATCATCACTTTTTCCAACCTTCACTGCTCTCTCATGTGATCAGCTTCTTGCCCTTTCAACAGAGAATCTCCCTTTAGTAGGTACTTCATTAACTTTATCTGCTCCTCACCACCCACCCAACCACTTACCTCCATGTACATAAATCTTTTCCGTTTCAATTCAGTGGGATAGGAACCTTCCTCTTACCTAAGACTAGTTCCATGCCGGATCCCACAGCATTCCCCTTGACACCTTTACTCTGTCACCTTCCCCGCTCTCCCCATGAATCTTGCTACATCAGCAGTCTCGGGCCCAAGCCACACCATGAAACAAAGCAACATACATACATCTGTTCCTTAAAATTGTTTCCCCTCTGTTATTGATCAAATGTTCACTGTCCTTTCACAGTCAAGCTCTTAACAGAATAGTGAACACTGAATTTCTCTGCTTCTTCACCTCCCATTCCCCCTCACAGCACCACCTTCTGGCTCTTCTTCTCTTCAATGTTCTCCTGGAACTGCTCTTGGAAAGGTCACCAGTGACTTCCTACTTGATACACATATTTCTCTTCAGTTACTTGATGACTTTTCAGCATTTGATGGCTCCTCTCATTGTTCTTGCCTTCTGTGACTCTCGATGCAACTTTTTGGTGCTTTTTTATGCTCTTCTTCTGCCTCCTCATGAAAATATTCAGGCTCTCCAAGGTTCCATCTTTAGCTCCCCTCTCCCACTTTATGCAAAATGAGAGTTTATTTGTTTATTTTTTATTTTATTTTTAAAAACTTATTTATTTTAATTGGAGGCTAACTACTTTACAGTATTATAGTGGTTTTTGCCATACACTGACATGAATCCATCATGGGTGTACATGTGTTCCCCATCCTGAACCCCTCCTCCTACCTCCCTCCCCATTCCATCCCTCAGGGTCATCCAGTGCACCAGCCCTGATCACCCTGTCTCATGCATCGAACCAAGAGTTTATTTTTGATTTTGGTATCCTGTCTCTGACCTCAGCCCAGGCCACTGCTCTCCACCCCCACATGTTAACCTGGACTACAGGAAACCTCCCCCCCAAGTCTACACGATTGCATCAGATTTATTATGTGCAGACTTGAGGTTGTCATCTTTCTCCCTGCTTCTCCTCCTATATATTCCAGTTTAAGGGATGTTATAGTCATTTAGATGGACAGAATTCCAAGTTAGAAGTCATCCTAGAATCCTCCCTCATTCCTGACACTATATCCAGTCAGCAATGAAATGCCATCAGTTCTGCCTTCTGAGGTTTTGTTCAGTCACTCAGTCGTGTCTGACTCTTTTGACCCCATGGACTGCAGCATGCCAGGCTTCCCTGTCCTTTACTATCTCCTGGAGTTTGCTCAAACTCATGTCCATTGAGTCAGTGATGTCCTCTAACCATCTCATCCTCTGTTGCCTTCTTCTCCTCCTGCTCTCAATCCTTCCCAGCATCAGGGTCTTTTCCAACGAGCTGGATCTTCACATCAGGTGGCCAAAGTATTGGAGCTTCAGCATCAGTCCTTCTAGTGAATATTCTTGGTTGATTTCATTTAGGATTGACTTATTTGATTTCCTGGTTGTCCAAGTGACTCTCAAGAGTCTTTTCCAGCACCACAGTTCAAAAGCATCAATTCTTTGGTGTTCAACCTTCTTCATGGTCCAGCTGTCACATCCATACATGACTACTGGAAAAACCATAGCTTTGACTATATGGACCTTTGACCACGAAGTGATATCTCTGCTTTTTAATACAACGTTTAGCTTTGTCATAGATTTTCTTCCTAGGAGCAAGTGTCTTTTAATTTCATAGCTGTAGTCACTGTCCACAGTGATTTTGGAACCCAAAATAGAGTCACTGTTTCAATGGTTTCCCCATCTATTTGCCATAAAGTGATGGAATTGGATGCCATGATCTCAGTTTTTTGAATGTTGAGTTTTAAGCCAGCTTTTTCACTCTCCTCTTTCACTTCCATCAAGAGACTCCTTAGTTCATCTTAGCTTTCTGCCGTAAGGGTGGTGTCATCTGATTATCTGAGGTAGTTGATATTTCTCCTGGCAATCTTGATTCCAGCTTGAGCTTAATCCAGCCCAGCATTTCTCATCATCTGCTCTGCATATATGTACTCTGTGAGGGGCTTCCCTCATAGCTCAGTTGGTAAAGAATCTGCCTGCAATTCAGGAGACCCGGGTTCGATTCCTGGGTTGGTAAGATCCCCTGGACAAGGAAATGGCAATCCACTCCAATATTCTTGCCTGGAGAATCCCATGGACAGAGGAGCCTAGCAGGTTATAATATGGGATTGCAATGAGTCGGACACGACTTAGCGACTAAACCAAACCACCACTCTGCATATAAGTTAAATAAGCAAGGTGACAGTATACAGCCTTGACGTACTCCTTTCCCAATTTTGAACCAGTTTGTTGTTCCATGTCTGGTTCTAAGTGTTGCTTCTTGACCTGCATACAGATTTCTCAGGAGGCAGGTAAGGTGGCCTGGTACTCCTATCTCTTTCAGAATCTTCCACAGTTTGTTGTGATCCACACAGTCAAAGACTTTAGTGTAGTCAATAAAGCAAAAGTAGATGTTTTTCTTGAATTCTCTTGCTTTTTTTTATGATCCAGTAGATGTTGACAATTTGATCTCTGGTAAAAAATCCAGCTTGTACATCTGGAAGTTCTCAGTTCACATACTGTTGAAATCTACCTTGAAGGATTTTGAGCATTACCTTCATTAATTGCATGTGAAATGAATGCAGTTGTGCAGTAGTTTGAACATTCTTTTACATTGCCATTCTTTGGGATTAGAATGAAAAATGGCCTTTTTCAGTCCTGTGGCCACTGCTGACCTTTCCAAATTTGCTAACATATTGAGTACAGCATTTTAACAGCATCATCTTTTAGGATTTGAAATAGCTCAACTGGAATTCCATCACCTCCACTAGCTTTCTTTGTAGTAATGCTTCCTAAGGCCTACTTGACTTCACATTCCAGGATGTCTGGCTCTAGGTGAGTGATCACACCATCATGGTTACCTGGGTCATTAAGACCTTATTTGTACAGTTTTCTGTATATTCTTGCCACCTCTTCTTAATATCTTCTGCTTCTGCTAGGTCTATACCATTTCTTTCCTATATTGTGCCCATCTTTGCATCGAATGTTCCCTTGGTATCTCTAATTTTCTCAAAGAGATCTCTAGTCTTTCCCATTCTATTTTTTTCCCTGTATTTCTTTGTACTGTTCACTTCTGTAGGCTTTCTTATCTCTCCTTGCTGTTCTTTGGAACTCTGCATTCAGATGGGTATATCTTTCCTTTTCCCTTTTGCCTTTCACTCCTTTCCCCACTGTTTGTAAGGCCTCCTCAGACACCATGTTGCTTTTTTTGCATTTCTTTTTCTTGGGTCTGGTTTTGATCACCACCTCCGGTGCAGTGTCATGAACCTCTGCCTTAGTCCTTCAGGCACTCTGTCTACCAGCTCAGATCCCTTCAATCTATTTGCCACTTCCTCTGTATAATCATAAGGGATTTGGTTTAGGTCACACCTGAATGGCCTAGAGGTTTTCCCCTACTTTATTCAATTTAAGTCTGAATTTGGCAATAAGGAGTTCATGATCTGAGTCACAGTCAGCTCGCAGTCTTGTTTTTGCTGACTGTAGGGGCTTCTCCATCTTTGGCTGCAGAGAATATGATCAGTCTGATTTTGATATTGACCATCTGGTGATGTCCATGTGTAGTGTTGTTAGAAGAGGGTGTTTGCTATGACCAGTGTGTTCTCTAGGCAAACGCTGGCAAAATGAAGCCTTTGCCCTGCTTCATTTTGTACTCTGAGGCCAAACTTGCCTGTTACTCCAGGTGTCTCTTGACTTCGTGCTTTTGTCTTCCAGTCCCCTATGATGAAAAGGACATCACTGCCTAAAACATCTCATTCTATTCAGCCTTGCTGTGACCTTAAATCTAGACCTTCCTTATTGTACCATGATCAAACAGTGGCCCTCTGTCTGTAATGCTCTGCCTTCCCATCTTCCCTACCTACCGCTCAATTAATCCCCTTAATTGCTACCAGAGTGCACATCTGGTCATAGATTTGGCTTCCCTGGTGATAAAGATTTTGCCTGCAGTGCAGGAGACCCTGGTTTGATCCCTGGGTCAGGAAGATGCCCTGAAGAAGGGATTGGCTATCCACTCCAGGATTCTCCTTGGGGAATTCCATGGGCACAGGAACGTGGTAGGCCACAGTCCATGGGGTCGCAAAGCGTTGGACATAACTGAGTGACTGACACTTTCAGTTTTCTCTTTTCTGCAGCTTGAAATCCTTCAGGAGTTAATAAGCCCCGTCTGTCTCCCAGGCTTCATCTCTCAGCTCTGCTGCCTTAGGAGCTTCCCAGTCACAGCATGTACTCTCATACTCCTCTTTCCATAGTGTGTTGATTATTCCATCTACTTACAGTGCTCCTACAATGTGCTCAGAACACCTGCAAAGTTAGGAAAAGGTTTAATGTCCAAGTGGTGATATTAAACAAATAATTAAAGCTAACTTCTTCCCTCTCATAGGATTTTGAAAATCATGGGCAATATTACGTATGTATCTGTCACTTCATCTAAACAGCAAGTAGTATGATTTTTCTCTCAGACCTTTTGTAAGAAGTATGTGTTCTTTAAAAGTTATTTTTAGTAAGTTATTTAAAGTTTACTTTGCCAAAGTGGTAACTGGTGGCAACTTATTGCTGGAAGAAAATGTCAGGTACTTTATTAGATGCCTAGTCATCTTAAAACTGGATCTCGTGTCATTTGAGATGGATTGCTATTCCAGACGGCATTCTGCTTTCTTCATACAAAAGTGATGACAGATTTTTAAATCAAGTTTTTCAAGTATAATTTACAAATAAATTATACCTATTTTAAATGTATAGATCAATGAGTTTTGGGAACTATGTATATCCGCATGATTCCCAGAGACTGTTGGAGGGCACAGACAAAGCATTGTGTGCCCGAGGAACCAGGAGAAAGGAGAAGTGACCCCACAAGAGACTGAGCCAGACCTGCCTGTGAGTGATGCAGGGTCTCCTGCAGAGGTGTGTGTCAACAGTGGCCTGCTGTGGGGTCCGGGGAGGTGCGTGTTGGCAAAAGTCTGTTTGGAGGTCACCTTTAGCCCTAACATAGAGTCTATAGCCTCAGGATAGGGTCACCTCAGGCCAAACAATTAATGGGGTTGGGGGCGGGGCGGGGACACAGCCCCACCCATCAGTAGAAAATTGGATTAAAAATTTACTGAGCATGACCCTGCCCAACAGTGCAAGACCAAGTTTTCCCCACAGTCAGTCTCTCCCATTGAGAAGAGATTCTGGCGATGCCAAAGAATGTTCAAACTGCCACACAATTGCACTCATCTCACATGCTAGCAAAGTAATACTCAAAATTCTCCAAGCTAGGCTTCAACAGTATGTGAACCGAGAACTTCCAGATGTTCAAGCTGGGTTTAGAAAAGGTAGAGGAACCAGAGATCAAATTGCCAACATCCGTTGGATCACTGAAAAAGCAACAGAGTTCCAGAAAAACATCTACTTCTGCTTTATTGACTACGCCAAATCCTTTGACTATATGGACCACAACAAACTGTGGAAAATTCTTAAGAGATAGGAATACTAGACCACCTGACCTGCCACCTGAGAAGTCTGGTCTTCAACCCCATGTACTAGGGGGAAAAAAGTACAAATATACATGACATAGAATACTACATGACATAGAATACTACATACCAATTTATTCTAAATTGGCATTTAAAGATTATCATCTTTGATTACTAATGATTATTCAGTTCAGTTCAGTCATTCAGTCATATCTGACTCTTTGCGACCCCATGGACTGCAGCACACCAGGCTTCCCTGTCCATCACCAACTCCTGGAGCTTACTCAAACTCATGTCCATTGAATCGGTGATGGCATCCAACCATCTCATCCTCTGTCGTCCCCTTCTCCTCCCACCTTCAGTCTTTCCCAGCATCAGGGTCTTTTCTAAGAAGTCAGTTCTTTGCATCAGGTGGCCAAAGTATTGGAGTTTCAGCTTCAGCATCAGTCCTTCCAGTGAATATTCAGGAGAGATTTCCTTTAGCATGGACTGGTTTGATCTCCTTTCAGTCCAAGGGACTCTCAAGAGTCTTCTCCAACACCACAGTTCAAAAGCATCAATTCTTTGGTGCTCAGCTTTCTTTATAGTCCAACTCTCACATCCATACATGACTACTGGAAAACCCAGTAGTCTGTGAATCAAGGTAAATTGAACATGGTCAAGCAGAAGATGGCAAGAGTGAACATCAACATCTTGGGAAGGGATGGGTGAATGTAATTCAGATGACCATTATGTCTACTATTATGGGCAAGAATCCCTTAGAAGAAATGAAGTAACCCTCATAGTCAACAAGAGAGTCTGAAATGCAATACTTTGGTGCAACTTCAAAAATGACAGAATGATCTCAGTTCATTTCCAAGGCAAACCATACAGTATCACAGCAATCCAAGTCTGTGCCCCAACCAGTAATGCCGAAGAAGCTGAAATTGAAAGATTCTATGAAGACCTACAAGACCTTCTAGAATGAATACCAAAAAAAGATGTCCTTTTCAGCATGGGGGATTGGAGTGCAAAAGTAGGAACTCAAGAGAGACCTGGAGGAACAAGCAAGTTTGGCCTTAGAGTACAAAATGAAGCAGCACAGAGACTAACAGTTTTGCCAAGAGAATGAAGTGGTCATAGCAAACACCCTCTTCCAGCAACCCAAGAAACAACTTTACACATGAACATCATCAGATGGTCAATACAGAAATCAGATTGATGCATTCTTTGCAGTCGAAGATGGAGAAGCTCTATTGAGTAGGCAAAGCAAGACCTCGAGCTCACTGTGGCTCAGATCATCAGTTCCTTATCACAAAATTCAGGCTTAAATTGAGGAAAGTAGGGAAAACCACACAACCATCCAGGTATGACCTAAAACAAATCCCTTATGGTTATACAGCGGAGGTGGCAAATACATTCAAGGGATTAGATCTGATAGAGTGCCTCAGGAACTACAGACGGAGGTTTGTAACATTGTATGGTGGGAGCGACCAAAACCATCCTAAAGAAAAAGAAGTGCAAGAAGGCAAAGTGATTGTCTGAGGAGGCCTTACAAATAGGTGATAAAACAAGAGAAGGGAAAAGCAAAGGAGAAAACGGAAAGATATACCCATCTGAATGCAAAGTTCCAAAGAATAGCAGTGAGAGATAAGAAAGCCTTCTTAAGTGAACAAAGCGAAGAAATAGAGGAAAGCAACAGAATGGCAAAGACTAGAGATCTCTTCAAAAAAAATTGGAGATACCGAGGGAACATTCCATGTAAATATGGGCACAGTAAAGGAAAACGGCAAGGACCTAAGAGAAGCAGAAGATATTAAGAAGAGGTGCCAAGAATATACAGAAGAACTATAAAAAAAAAAGATCTTAGTGACCCAGATAACCACAATGTTGTGGTCACTCACCTAGAGCCAGACATCCTGGAATGTGAAGTTAACTGGGTCTTAGGAAGCATTACTACCAAGAAAGCTAGTGGAGGTGATGGAATTCGAGCTGAGTTACTTCAGATCCTAAAAGATGATGCTGTTAAATTGCTGCACTCGATATGCTAGCAAATTTAGAAAATTTAGCTGTAGCCACAGGACTGGAAAAGGTGAGTTTTCATTCCAATCCCAAAGAAAGGCAATGCCAAAGAATGTTCAAACTACCATACAGTTCACTAATTTTACATGCTACCAAGATTATGCTCAAAATCCTTTAAGCTAGGCTTCAGCAGTTCATGAACTGAAAACTTTCAGGTGTATAGCTGGATTTAGGAAAGGAAAAGGAACCAGAGATCAAATTGCTAATGTCCACTATGTCATAGAAAAAGCAAGGGAATTCCAGAAAAATATCTACTTCTGCTTCACTGACTGCACTAAAGTCTTTGACTGTTGATCACAACAAACTAGAAAATTTTTAAAGAGATGGGAATCCCAGACCACTTTACCTGCCTCCTGAGAAACCTGTATGCAGGTCAACAAGCAGCAGTTAGAAACAGATATGGAACAATGGACTGTTTAAAAATTGGGAAAGGCGTATCTCAAGGCTGAATATTGTCACCCTTCTTATTTAACTTCTATGCAGAGTACATCATGCAAAATGTCGTGCTGGGTGAATCAGAAGCTGGAATCAAGATTGCTGGGAGAAATATAAGCAACCTCATATATGCAGATCATACCACTCTAATGGAGCTTCGTAGATGGAGCTGGTGATAAAGAACCTGCCTGCCAACGAAGGAGGTATAAGAGATGTGAGTTCAATCCCTGGATTGGGACGATTCCCTGGGGGCAGGTATGGAAACCCACTCAAGTATTCTTGCCTGGAGAATCCCATGGACAGAGAAACCTGGCAGGATGCAGGCCATTGGGTCACACAAATTCGGACAGGTCTGAAGTGACTTAGCATGCACACACCGCTCTAGTGGCACAAAGTGAAGAGGAACTAAAGAGCCCCTTGATGATGTTGAAAGAAGAGAGTTAAAAAGCTTTCTTAAACCTCATATAGTCATATAGTCTTTATGGACCTATATAGTTATATAGTACCTATAGTTATATAGGTTTGTATAGTCATATAGGTCCATATAGCCAAAGCTCTGGTTTTTCCATTAGTCATGTACAGATGTGAGAGTTGGACCATAAAGAAGGCTGAGCACTGAAAAACTGGTGCTTTCGAACTGTGATGTTGGAGAAGACTCTAGAGTCCCTTGGACAAGAAGGAGATCAAACCAGTCAGTCCTAAAGGTGATCAACCCTGAATATTCAGTATAAGGACTGATGCTGAAGCTGAAGCCTCAGTACTTTGGCCACCTGATGCAAAGATATGACTCATTGGAAAAGACTGAGAGCAGGAGAAGAGGGCAACAGAGGATGAGATGGTTAGATGGCATCACCGACTCAATGACCATGAGTTTCAGCAAACTCCAGGAGATAGTGAAGTACAGGGAAGCCTGGCATGCTTCAGTCCATGGGGTCGCAGAATTGAACACCACTTAAGAGACTGAACAACAATGTGATTACCACCATAATCAAGATGTAAAACATTTCCACCACCCTCAAAATTCTCTAAAGCCCCTTTGCAGTCAGTCCCTGCCTCCCTCAAAGCTAAAGCACATTGATCTGTTGTCTATTACAAGTTAGATCTGCTTTTTCTAGAATTTCATAGAAGTAGACTAATAAACTGTTACTCATTCGTATCTGGCTACTTTCACTCAGTATTAATCTCTGTGAATTTTCCATATTGGTGTGTATATCTGTACATTTTAATTTACATTATTGAGTAGTATTCCATTATATAGAGATATCACAATTTATCTTCACATGTTGACAGGCATTTGAGTTGTTCCCAATTTTAGCCAGTTTCATTGAAAATGATCTGTTCTTTCATGTACTAGTCTTTGTATGGAGGTCTATTCTGATTTCTTTTGTGAAAAACCTTGGAACTGAGCGCTACGCTAAGTTTAAGAGGAAAGTAGTTTGGAGTTCCAGTTACTCCACATCTTCACTAAAACTTGGCATTATTGCTGTTTTTAATTTTAGCCATTGTAGTAGGTGTAGTTGGTATTAGTTGGCATTTCCCTGATGAACCTTAGAGTTGTTCATCTTTTATGTGCTTATTTCTATATATTTTCCCTTGTGAATGATATCTTCAAATCTTTTGCCCCAGTTGAATTGGATTGTTTTTTATTGAATCATAAGTTTTTATATATTCTGAACATAAGTTCTTTTTTGGATACTAGTATTGTGAATATTAAGTCTATAGATCAGTTTGGGATAGAAGGACAATTTAACAATATTGTAGTGTTAGTTGCTCAGTCGTGTCCAACTCTTTGCCATCCCACAGACTGTAGCCCACCAGGCTCCTCTGTCCATGGGATTCTCCAGGCAAGAATACTGGAGTGAATTGCCATTCCATTGTCCAGAGGATCTTCCTGACCCAGGGATCGAACCCAGGTCTCCTGCATTGCAGGCAGATTCTTTACTGTTTGAGCAACAGGGAAGACCTAACAATATTGAATCTCCCAATTTATGAACACAATATATCTCTCCATTTATCCAGGCCTTTAATTTCCCCCAGCAGTGTTTTATATTTTAAAATGTACAAGATCTTGTAAATAGTTTGTTCATGTTTTTGGATGCTATTGTAAATAGTATTTTTAATTACAAGTTTTAATTGTTCATTGGGATTTTATAAAAATAAAATTTGAAAATATTAAACATGTATCCTGCAGTCCTGTTAAACTCATTCGTTGTAGTGACTTTTTATTATAGATTACTTAGGATTTTCTACATAGATGATTATTACAACTACAATTAAAAACAAGTTTCATATATTCTTATCCTACCTGCAGGCCATTTGTTTTCTCCTCTGTTTTACTATCTAGGATGGTACAATATTAAATAGGAGTGAAAACAGAGGATATCTTTGCTTTGTTTCCAATCTTAGGTGGACAGCATTTAATATAGCGAATGTATGATGTTACTGGGCTTCCCTGGTGGCTCAGATGGTAAAGAATCTGCCTGCAATGTTGGAGACCCAGGTTCGATCCATGGGTTGGGAAGATCCCATGGAGAAGCGAATGGCTACCCACTCCAGTATTCTTTTTTTTAATATATATATTTTATTGAAGTATAGTTGACCTGCCGTGTTTCAGGTGCAGAGTAAGGTGATTCAGTTAAACACATACACATATATTATTTTTGGAATTATTTTCCATTATAGGTTATTATAAGATACTGGCTGTAGTTCCCTGTAGTATACAGTACACCTTAGTTGCTTCTTGCATATCTATTTTTTTTTTTACTTAGAAATCTAGCATTCTATTCATACTAAGTCAAACAAGTGTAATCAAAATGTCATAAATTTTTTAGTTAGGCAAAAATTCATAAGTATTCTAAAATATATATATTATACATATTTTAAAGAAGAGATGGAGTAATTGAAAAAATGAAATCAGAGCACTGAATATGAAATAGAAAAAGTGAAACTAGATAAAAGATCTTCATATAGTTCAGTTGTTTCTGAATATGGCCGATCATTAGAAAAATATCTAGAGCTCTGGAGAAAAAAAAGCAATACCTAGGCATTTGTATTTTTCAGAAAGTTCCAAGGTAATTCTAATATGCATCTGGATTTTAAAAAGTGACTACAGGTTTTTCTATTAAACTGTAGTTTTGTTGATAATAGAGTTCTTTCATTTTTCTGTGGACCAGTCATGATACTATGGTATTAAGTGAGTAACAGTTATGTAATCACAAATAGTAAAAGATGTTTATCAGTTTTCACAATTAGCAGCCAGGCAAAAAATAAAAGATAGTTACAGCTGCAAGCCATAATGGGAACATGATTAACCTAAACAATATAGAATCATTACATACAGTTTGGGGGGGTCAAGCAGAGTGATGTAATAAGTGGAAGTGCTTACATGCACATGTTTTCATACACCCAGGCAGTCTATGTCTTTTGGTTGGTGCATTTAATCCATTTACATTTAAGGTAATTATCAATATGTATGATTCTATTACCATTTTCTTAATTGTTTTGGATTTATTTTCTGTAGGTCTTTCCCTTGTGTTTCCTGCCTAGAGGAGTTCCTTTAGCCTTTGTTGTAAAGCTGGTTTGGTGGTGCTGAATTCTCTTAACTTTTGCTTGTCTGTAAAGCTTTTGATTTCTCCATCAAACTGAATGAGAGTCTTGCTGAGGAGAGTGTTCTTGGTTGTAGCTTCTTCCCTTTCATCACTTTAAATATATCATGCCATTCCCTTCTGGCTTGTAGAATTTCTGTTGAGAAATCAACTGATAGCCTGATGGGAGTTACCTTTGTATGTTATTTGTCATTCTTCCCTTATTGCTTTTAATATTTTATCTTTGTCTTTAATTTTTGTCAGTTTTAATTACTACGTGTCTTGGTATGTTCCTCCTTGGGTTTTTCCTGCCTGGGACACTCTGTGCTTCCTGGACTTGGTTGACTATTTCCTTTCCCATGTTAGGGAAGTTTTCAACTATTATCTCTCAAAATATTTTCTCAGGTTCCTTCTCTCTCTCTTCTCCTTCCAGAACCCCTATAATGCGAATGTTGGTGTGTTTAATGTTGTCCCTGAGTCTTTTAGATTGTCTTCATTTCTTTTTATTCTTTTTTCTATATTCTGTTCTGTGGAAGTGATTTCCACCACTCTATTCCTCAGGTCATTTGTCCCTTCTTCTGCCTCAGTTATTCTGTTGTTGATTTCTTCTCATGTGTTATTCATCTGTTCTTTAATTTTTCTAGGTTTTGGTAAACATTTTTTGGATCTTCTCTATTGTTTTCTCAATATTCTGGATCATCTTCACTAACATTATTTTGGAATTTTGTTTCTGGAAGGTTGCCTATCTCCACTTCATTTAGTTTTTTTTCTGGTATTTTACCTTGTCTCTTTATCTGGAACGTAGCTTTCCGCTGTTTCATCTTGATGAACTTTCTGTAATGGTTTTTTTCTAGCCGCAATGGGACTGTGGTTCTTCTTGCTTCTTCTGTCTGCCCTCTGATGGAGGAGGCGAAGAGGCTTGTGTCAGCTTCCTGATAGGAGGGACTGGTGGTAGGAAAGACAGGGCCTTGCTCTGGTGGACAGGGCCTTGCTCAATAAAGCTAATCCAATTATCTGCTGATGGGTGGGTTGTGCTCCCTCCCTGGTAGTTGTTTGGCCTGAGATGACCTGGGGTCTACAGGCTATATGGTAGGGTTAACCTCCAAGAGGCTTACACCAGCTCGACTTGCTGCTGCCAGTGTCCCCATCCCCATGGTGAGCCCCCGCTGACCCAGGCCTTCACAGGAGAACCTCCAACACTAACAAGGACATTTTGATTCAGTCTCCTGTGGGGTCACTGCTCCTTTCCTCTGGGTCTTGGTGCATGCAAGATTTCGTTTGTGCCCTCCAAGACTGGAGTCTCTGTTTCCCCCAGCCCTGTGGAAGTTCGATAATCAAATTCCACTGGCCTTCAAGGTCAGATTCCTTCAGGATTTCCAGTCCCTTTGTCAGATCCCCAGGCTGGGAAACCTGATGTTGGGTTCAGAACCTCCACAATGGCGGGAAAACTTCTTTGGTATTATTGTTCTCCAGTTTGTGGGTCAGTCACCTGGTGGGCATGGGATTTGATTTTAACATGATTGTGCCCCTCCTACCATCTCCCTCCGGCTTCTTTGTCATTGGGCATTGGGTATCTTTTTTTGGTGGGTTCCAGCATTCTCCTGTCAATGGTTGTTCAGAAGATAGTTGTAATTTTGGTGCTCTTGCAGAAGAAGATGAACTCATGTCCTTCTTCTCCGTCATCTTGAACTGGAAGCCCACTCTAGTATTCTTGCCTGGGAAATCCCATGGACAGAGAAGCTGGCTGCTACAGTCAACAGGGTTGCAAAGAGCCAGACGCAACTGAGCAACTAGTGGGCACACACGATGGGAGGAGGTTGAGGGAGTCCCCTTCTAGTCCTAGTCTACTGGGTTATGTTTTCTTCAGTGGATGTTCGGTTTCTTCAAGTGCTTTTTCTGTGTTAAAATGATTGTGTGATTTTTCTGGTCATATAGTGAACTGATTAGTTTTCAGATGTTTCAGTGACCTTGCATTTGTGGGATAAATCTCTTGTTCATGGTATATTATCTTTTTAATATGTTGCTTAATTTGTTAATATTCTGTTAAGGATTTTTGTATTTGTTTACGGGAGGTACTGACCTTTAGTTTTCTTTTTCTTCTCCTGTAATGTTTGTCAGTTTTGGTCTCAATATAATGCTGACATCATTAAATGCAATAGGAGTCATTCCCTCCTCTTATATTTTGAGTTATGTAAAGGTGATATTCTTTCTTCTCTTACTGTTTGAGACAGTTCACCAATGAAGTCATCTGGTTTTTTTGTGTGTGTATGTTTAAAGGTTTTTAAACATCCAAATTTAAATAATATAGGATCATTCAAGTTATCTGTTTTTATTTCTTCTTAAATGAGATTTGATAATTTGTGTCTTTCAAGGAATACATTTCATTTAAATTATATTTATATCTATAAAGTTAGTCATATTATTCACTTACTATTTTTTAATGTCTGTGGGTCCTGTAGTGATTATTGTTGATACTGAGAAGTGTATCTTCTCTTTTCCTCAATTTAGGCAGAAGTTGGTCAATTTTATACATTGTTCCAAAGAACCAGCTTTTGTTTTCATTAATTTTCTCAATAATAAGTATGTAATATTTATTATAATATTATAAATATAATAACATAGTATTATAAATATAATAACATAGTATTATAAATATAATAATATAATATTATAAATATACTTTTAAAAATATTTCTTCTCTTTCTTTTAGGTCTTATTTACTCTTCTTTCTCTAAGTGTTCTTAGTGTGGAAACTTGGATTGTTGATTTTAGACATTTTTTCTTTTCTAACTGAAATGTAATGCTAGTAATTTCCCTTTAAGTAATACCATAACCACAGCTATATCTCACAAATTTTATTGATATATTTTCATTTATTTCAAAATATTTTCTATATACTTTATACAATATTGATTAATTTCTAAATATTTAAAGATTTTTCAGGTTTTTTCCCGTACTTCCTAGTTATGTTACTATATTTTGCTATTATCTCTGTGTTTGGGGAGATTACAGTTGTTTTATTTGTGTGTGCCTCGTCACTTCAGTTGTGTCTGACTCTCTGCAACCTCCATGAACCATGGCCCGCCAGGCTCCGCTGTCCATGGGATTCTCCAGGCAAGAATACTGGAGTGGGTTGCCGTTTCCTTCTCCAGTGATAAAGTATGAAGTGAAGTAGTCAAGTGAAGTCGCCCAGTCGTGTCCGACTCTTTGCGACCCCATGGACTGTAGCCTACCAGGCTCCTCTGTCCATGAGATTTTCCAGGCAAGAGTACTGGAGTGGGTTGCCATTTCCTTCTCCTGTTTTATTTGTATGGTAGAAATATTACATAACAGTGTGCAGTGGTACATCACTTCCTTGTTCCATGCTCCATGACATCACATTAGTGCTTGAAGTCAACCGTAGTGGGGGTGGTTATACCACATACATTTACCAGCACACTTAGGATATCAGTGGGATGTTTTGTCACTTGAAAATCTTGGTGTATAAATCCTTATATACCAAAAATCCTCCAGATATCTTTATGTTTTATATCGATTTTGGTTATACTGTGGTTTGGGAAACTATTTTGTATTATTTCAATGCATTTAAACTTAATGAGGCTTGTTTTATCTCCCAGAATAATGCTCCATCTTGGTTGGTGTTATATATGCACTTAAAAGAATGTGTATACTCTGCCGTTGTTGGGTGAAGAGTATTGTAAATGTCAATTAGTTCCAATTCACTGATAATGTTTTTCGAGTATTTTCTGTTGTTACAGATTTTCTGTTTATACATTTTCTCAACTAGTTAGAGAGATGTGCTGAAATCTCCAGTGATAATTGTGGATTTTACTTTTTCTCCTTTTAGTTTCATCATTTTTACTTTATTATTTTAGAGGTCTGTTATTAAGTGTTATGTTTCTTCATGAATTGTCAATGTTTTATTATAAAGTTCTAGAATTCTAGACAGATTGATTTTTATCTCTCAACATTTTAAAAAACCCTACTGTTGTCTCTAGATTGTATTATTTCAGAAACAAAGTTGACACTTACTAAATCTTTATTTCCCTATGCATCATGTGTCTTTTTTAATTGGCTGCTTTTTAGGTTTTTCTCTTTATCACCTTTTAAACAATTTGAATTATGACTATATGTTAGCTTTTCCTCTCAATACATCAATTATTTCTCATGTTAGAAGTATTAGGATATAGACAGACTCAATAGATTTCAGATATTTTGTTGTCTTCAAAATTCTTAAACATTAATATCTACTGTAAAGGAACCACACTGATTTATGAAGACTTCTAGCACTTTACTGTAGGATCATGAAGGTTTTCGGAGAAGGCAATGGGAACCCACTCTAGTACTCTTGCCTGGGAAATCCCATGGATGGAGGAGCCTGGTAGGCTACAGTCCATGGGGTCGTGAAGAGTTGGACACGACTGAGAGACTTCACTTTCATGCACTGGAGAAGGAAATGGCAACCCACTCCAGAATTCTTGCCTGGAGAATCCCAGAGACGGGAGCCTGGTGGGCTGCTGTCTGTGAGGTCGCCAGAGTCGGACATGACTGATGTGACTTAGCAGCAGCAGCAGCATGAAGACTTTTGGACAGTAGCATTTGTCGATTCTGCCAACACAAAAAGAATAGTAAAGTTTTATTGCTTAGTATAGTGGGGGTGCTGGTGTAAGTTGCTTCAGTTCTTTCTTACTCTTTGTGACCCTGTGGACTGTAGCCCTCCAGGCTCCTATGTCCATGAGATTCGCCAGGCAAGAATACTGGAGTGGGTTGCCATTTTCTCCCTCCAGAATAGTCAGGGTAATTCCCCAGATTCCTTATCAAGTTGAGTCCTGCTGGTATAGCACAAGATCTCATTTTTATATGAGTTTGAAGTTAATATAAATAATTTCAGGACCTTTCTCACGAGCTAATACATTTTTAAAAATTCTGAAACCTATAACTATTTCGGGTAAATGATGATGATGACAGTAATGAAGAGTTATAGTAGTATATTATATACTTTACAGATTCCAAATAACTTCACATACATTTTCTTATTTAACTTATGATTATTTGTACTGAGAAGTTTTTGTAGATTCACTCAAATCAGTAAATGTTTGCAGAAGGAAAAAGATTTTACAAACAAATATTTTTTAAAAGCTTAAAAAAAAACTTAAAAGGTGCTAGTACTTATTGTCATTTTATTACACAGAATTTGTTAGTTTCAAAAGAGTTCTTCCATATTTAAAAGATAAGATAAAATTCTAACAGAATGCCTCTCCCCCCACTCCCTGCTTTGTTTGATGTTCTTATTTCTCTTAGCTTAGAAGTGGATTTTCTTTAGTTATGCAAGAGGATCAATAACAAGATTAAATTATTTCTTTACAAATAATCATTTCTTTACAATAATCTCAAAAATGACAGAATGGTCTCCGTTCGTTTCCAAGGCAAACCATTCAATATTACAGTAATCCAAGTCTATGCCCCAACCATTAGTGCTGAACAAGCTGAAATTCAATGGATCTGTGAAGACCTATAAGACCTTCTAGAACTAACACTCAAAAAAGATGTCCTTTTCATTATAGGGGACTGGAATGCAAAAGTAGGAAGTCAAAAGATACCTGGAGTAACAGGCAAATTCAGCCTCAGAGTACAAAATGAAGTAGGGCAAAGGCTAATAGAATTTTGCCAAGGGAAGGCACTGGTCATAGCAAACACCCTCTTCCAACAATACAAGAGAAGACTCTACATGTGGACATCACCAGATGGTCAATACTTTAATCAGATTGATTATATTCTTTGCAGCCAAAGAGGGGGAAGCTCTATACAGTCAGTAAAAATAAGACTGGGAGCTGGCAGTGGCTCAGATCATGAACTCCTTATTGCCAAATTCAGACTGAAATTGAAGAAAGTAGGGAAAAATCACTAGATCACTCAGGTGTGACCCAAATCAAATCCCTTATGATTATACAGTGGAATTAACAAACAGATTCAAGGGATTAGATCTGATAGAGTGCCTGAAGAAATATGGACGGAGGTTTGTGACATTGTATAGGAGGCAGTGATCAAGACCATCCCAAGAAAAAGAAATGAAAAAAAGGCAAAATGGTTGTCTGAAGGGGCTATACTAATAGCTGTGAAAAGAAGAGAAGCTAAAGGTAAAGGAGAAAAGGATATATCCATTCGAATGCAGAGTTCCAAAGAATAGCAAGGAGAGATAAGAAAGCCTTCCTCATTGATCATTGCAAAGAAATAGATGAAAACAATAGAATGGGAAAGACTAGAGATTGTTTCAAGAAAATTAGATATACCGAGGGAACATTTCATGCAAAGATGGACTCAATAAAGGACAGAAATGGTATGGACCTAATAGAAGCAGAAGATGTTAAGAAGAGGTGACAGGAATACACAGAAGAACTATACAAAAAAGATCTTCATGACCCAGATTACCACGATGGTGTGATCACTCACCTAGATCCAGATGTCCTGGAATGCGAAGTCAAGTGGCTCTTAGGAAGTATCACTACTAACAAAGCTAGTGGCGGGAATGGAATTCCAGCTGAGCTATTTCAAATCCTAAAAGATGATGCTATGAAAGTGCTGCACTCAATATGCCAGCAAGTTTGGAAAACTCAGCAGTGGCACGGCTGTATATTGTCACCCTGCTTATGTAACTTATATGCAGAGTACATCATGTGAAATGCCAGACTGGATGAAGCACAAGCAGGAATTAAGATTGCTGGGAGAAATATCAATAACCTCAGATACACAGACACCACCACCCTTATGGCAGAAAGCGAAGAACTCAGGAGCCCTCTGATGAAAGTGAAATAGGAAAGTTAAGAAGTTGGCTTAAAACTCAGCATTCAGAAAACGAAGGTCATGGCTTCAGGTCCCATCACTTCATGGCAAATAGATGGGGAAACAATGGAAACAGTGAGAGACTTTATTTTGGGGGGCTCCAAAATCACTGCAGATGATGACTGGAGCCATGGAATTAAAAGATGCTTGCTCCTTGGAAGGAAAGCTATGACCAACCTAGATTAAAAACCAGAGACATTGCTCTGCCAGCAAAGGTCTGTTTAATCAAAGCTATAGTTTTTCCTAAGTCATGTATGGATGTGCGAGTTGGACTATAAAGAGAGCTGCATGCTGAAGAATTGATGCTTTTGAACTGTGGTGTTGGAGAAGACTCTTCAGAGTCCCTTGGACTGCAAGGAGATCCAACCAGTCCATCCTAAAGGTGATCAGTCCAGAATATTCATTGGAAGGACTGATGCTGAAGGTCAAGCTCCAATACCTTAGCCACCTGATGAGAAGAACTGATGCCTTGGAAAAGACCCTGATGCCAGGAAAGATCGAAGGTGGAAGGATAAGGGGACGACAGAGGATGAGATGGTTGGATGGTATCACCGACTCAATGGACATGAGTTTGAGCAAGCTCCAGGAATTGGTGATGGACAGGGAAGCCTGGCATGCTGCAGTCCATGGGGTCGCAAAGGGTCAGATACAACTGAGTGACTGCACTGAACTGAATAATCATTAGTAATCAAAGATGATAATCTTTAAATGCCAATTTAAAGTAAATTGGTATGTGGTATTCTTTTTTTTTCTCTATTTTTATTTTATTTTATTTTTCTTCTCTCAATTATTTTTATTAGTTGGAGGCTAATTACTTTACAATATTCTAGTGGTTTTTGACATTGACATGATACATTGACATGAATCAGCCATGGATTTACATGTGTTCTCCATCCTGAACCTCCCTCTCACCTCCCTCCCTATCCCATCCCTCTGGGTCATCCCAGTGCACCAGCCCCGAGCACTTGTCTCATGCATCCAACCTGGACTGGCGATCTGTTTCACACTGAATAATATGCATGTCATGAATATTTGTACTTTTTTCTGCCAAGTACATGGGGCTGAAGATCAGATGCAACCTAGAACTAATGAATCTGGTCAATAAGAATTGTGTTACATCAAAATTCTGTCTTTACGTATATACCACAGGGACTTCCCTGGTGGTCCAGTGGTTAAGAATCTGCCTTCCAATGCAGGAGACGTGGGTTTGATTCTTGATCAGGGAACTAAGATCTCGTGAGGCAACTGAACCCACATGCCGCTACTAAAGAAGCCATGTGCTTGTGCCACAGCTGCTGAGCCCACATGCTCTGGAGCTTGTGCCCCATAACTAGAGAAGCCTGTGCACTGCA